>NC_084591.1:9101260-9271260 GCF_033807715.1 Cololabis saira
CTCGAGCAGATTCCTGGTCTCCACCATAGACATATATACGTAGACACCACATCGAGTGTTCGTGCCCGCTGCTGCGATACGTCAATGTCGCCGCCATATTGGATGTGGCAAGACTGCGCTGTAAACTAATACAAGTAAATTGACTTATTTTCATAAAGCGCCTTTCTACAAAGAGATGTATGTTTTATGTCTCATTTATTCATTCACACACGCACTAATATACTTGGGAAACAGTTAGGCACCAAATATAATATATTTAATTTTCTCAGATGGCACATGGTGTCTATAAGAAATGTTATTATTACAAAAATGCCAAGACTTTTGTATAGAAAATGAACCTTCAGTTCAGAAACACATAATTATTCAACAAGACATTGCTTTACCTTACTAAAATCTAACACATCTGCTGGCACAGTGATGTACAGAGCAATAAAGGAGTGGAATTCACTTCCTGATTATGGAACGCAACAGAACAATGTGCTAAGTTCTAAAATGAAACTAAAATATTATTATTCAACACAACATTTTAAGGATTAATATTTATTGGGGTACTCATATTGTTGGGTCATGGAATCTTTGCAATGTAACAAAAGTATTGGTGATGATTCAATGTAGGAGCTTGTGTTGTATGTTTTGTTGTTTATATGTTTTGTATGTGTGAATTTTTGTGTTTCTGTATATATTTGTGAATGAATATTTTTTCTGTTTGGTTTGTATGGTGTGTACACTGTATTGTCACACATGGGAATATGAAGACCCCAGGAAGAATAGTATGGGATCAAATAAATGCCATAAATATTTTGTATCTGTAAATAAACTTTGTACTTGTAGAAATATTTTGTGTGTGTGAAAAAAATATTTGTACTTGCAAAAAATATTTTTACTTGTAGAAATATTTTGTGCGTGTGCAAAAAATATTTGTACTTGTAGATACAAAGCTACAAACTTTTTTACAAAAGCTACAAACTTTTTACAAAGCTACAAACTTTTTTTCAAAAGCTACAAACTTTTTTTACAACTACGAATTACGGCGAATTATGGCACTGTTTTGACGTGCCAATAATAAGAGACAATCAGCGATCTTTGGCACGGGTTTCAAAGCGTTTCTGGAGAGCCAATCAGCACATTGCATCGCCTACTGACGTCGCTGCCATATTGGATGTTCAAGACTGCGCTGTAAACTAATACAAGTAAATGGACTTATTTTCATAAAGCGCCTTTCTACAAAGAATTGTACGTTTTACGTCTCATTTATTCATTCACACATGCACTAATATACTTGGGAAACAGTTAGGCACCAAATATAATATATTTAATTTTCTCAGATGGCAAAAATAAGAACTTTGTTGATCCCACATAGGAGTAATACATGTTATATCAGCTATAGAGAACAAGGTAGTGCCGAAAAACAATATATATCCCCCCTCACAAAAATAAGAAAAATAGAGAAACGTATTTTCTCATCAACAAAAATTGTTATTTTAAGATCTGAAAATGGTTCAAATGTTATTTTGTTGTCTGAAAAATGGTTCAAATGTTATTTTTTTGTTTGAAAAATGGTTCAAATGTTATTTTATTGTCTGAAAAATGGTTCAAATGTTATTTTATTGTTTGAAAAATGGTTCAAATGTTATTTGATTGTCTGAAAAAAGGTTCAAATGTTATTTTATTGTCTGAAAAATGGTTCAAATGTTATTTTATTGTCTGAAAAATGGTTCAAATGTTATTTTATTGTTTGAAAAATGGTTCAAATGTTATTTTATTGTCTGAAAAATGGTTCAAATGTTATTTTATTGTCTGAAAAATGTTTCAAATGTTATTTTATTGTTTGAAAAATGTTTCAAATGTTATTTTATTGTCTGAAAAATGGTTCAAATGTTATTTTATAGTCTAAAAAATGTTTTGTTGATGAGAAAATATGTTTCTCTATTTTTTCTCATTTTTGTGAGGGGGGATATATATTGTTTTTTGGCACTACCTTGTTCTCTATAGCTCGATAGGGCGTCTACGTATATATGTCTATGGTCTCCACGGCAACGAGTCGGCACCTTTCTCGTCGGCCTCGGAGTCAGAGTCGTCGGAGCTCTCCTCCACGTCCATCTCCTCCTCCTCGTCGTCCTCGTCCTCGTCCCCGTCCTCGTGGTCGCTGGCCTCCGGCGCCTCCTGCGGGGTCACACGACAGAGACGTCAGCCCCCCCCAGACCCGGGTCAGCGGGACCAGCAGGACTCACAGGAGAACCGGGTACGGACCGTGTCGGCGTCCTCGCGCTCCGGCAGCGCGTCCTTCTCGCGCTCCAGGACGTCCTTCTCAGCGCCCTTCTCCTGCTCGTTGTCGGGGACGTCCTCCCTGCTGGCGCTGCAACGGGAGAGAGGACCGAGTCAGTCGTCCCCCCATCGCACCATCATCGTGACATCATCAGACCCCCCCAGGTAAACGCCAGGTGGAACACGCGTGAGAAGCAGCAGCAGCAGCAGCACCGACACGTGTGATGTCATCGGGGGTCTGCTGTCTTTTTGACAAATAAGCCTTTTGGTCAGAGACACTAATCAGGAGGTTAGTTTCACTTTCAGCAGCTTTCTCTGTGAAAAAGACAGGAATGAGGCGGAGGGGTGATGTGGGGGGGGTAACGGTTGTGAATAGGGCTGGGGATCGATTCAAATGTCAAGAATCAATTCGATTTTGATTCTTAAAGGGGACCTATTATGGATCTAATACCAATTTTAAACAGGCCCTTAATGTCTTAAAAACAAGCTTTTGATTGTTTTTGCCAAATAAATAAGAAATTCAGCCTCTGAGCCATGTCTTTATCTTCCCATTCTCTAACCTCATTATCTATGTGGGATTCTGAGTGGGCGGGGCTATGATAATGAGGCTCTGTGCTGATTGGCTGCTTGAGTGACGCAATACATCGCTACGAAAAAATGGCGGTTGTGTGCGTGGTTTCAAGCATCGGAGGCCAACCTATGTAAATCGCATTTTGGTTACGTAACGACAGGAGCAGAATCTCAGAAACGGCTCGTAGATCCACATCATACTGGATTAGGGATGTTAATAATTAATCGATTTTCGATTAATTGCCGTTATGAAATTACCCGATTAAAATTAACGATTACAATTAATCTATTTATTTATTTTTTTTTTTTTTTTGTTTAATTTCACCAGCTGGTATTACGCCCGGACCACATTTAATGCGACACAACACGCTGCCGCCGCGGCGCGCACAGAAGAAAGAGACGGCGGATATGTTTGGTTTTAGTAATATCATGCTCAGGCAATGAGTCTGCAATGGCCCAGACGGGAGACACGTGTAGCTCAGTGCTTAACTTTTATTTTTAATCCACTCTATATTGTTCTGGTTCTTCTCCGACATGCTCCCCTAAAGCCTGATTTATGGTTCCGCCTTAAATCGACGCAGAGCCGCCGCCGTAGACTACGGCGGCGGCTCTGCGTTGTTGTAACGCGGAACCATAAATCAGCCTTCACCCGGTACATACATAGGTTTCTCTAAACATCTGTCCCCGCTACAGTTTTAACTAAAAGAAAATGTGCTCCAATACAGCAGGTCTCATAATTTTATTTTGAACACTGCAGAAACTCTAACTTAAAACGTAACTAGAACTTAAAATTTGCTTGACACAAATGACACTATTATGGCTGCTGCTGCTACTAATAGCCTTGAAGTGCACTTTATATTATATTCCTTGTGGTACAAAAATGTCTTTTTGTTACTTTTGTATCAAATAAATATTTGATTAAGGAATACATTAAAATGTCCTTTGTATTTTATATAAGCAAAAAAAATTATGTTTGTATCTCAGATGGGGGAAAAACGCCGCTTATCAACTAATCGATGATCGATCGATAAGGTTATCAACTATCAATTAATGAAAGAATCGATAATTTGCATCCCTATACTGGATGGCTCATCGGGGCGGCTGTACAGACACTGCAGAATTTGGTTGCTTTCCTCCTTCTCTGAGTTGGCAGGCTGAGGGGAGACCACTTTATATATGTTAAAGCAAGAGAAAACCTGGTTTTCATAATAGGTCCCCTTTAAGATTCAAAATCGATTATCAGGATTTGATCCGATTCGATTCCGATATAGATTCTGGTTAGTGTTATTAAAACAGTTTTTTGAGCTGTTGCATGAATTATATGACTGTAGTTCTGCAACATATTAATACTAGTATTATATTGATATTAAACAGCAAGTATTGGCAGCTAATGATGCTGTAAGGACCAATCACCTCGTAGAATGCTGATAGAACTGCTTTCAGAAACATCGTGTGGGTCAGAATTACCAAACAGATCCAGGGCAGCAAACAGAGACGGATGAAATCGGTTTAATTTTCTTCCAGATTCCGTTTATTTTTTCCATTTTTGGTCTATTTCGGTTTTTAATTTTTGAGAATTTGGTTTTTAGCATTTTATGCAAATGTAACCCCAAGACAGTATATACAGTAATGAAATAAAAAAAATAGCAACCTCGCTGAAAAGCTTCAACGTTGCCGTTTATTTACCGGATTTTCCGCACTAAAAATAGAAAGGAGAAACGCTTCCTTTTTCGAGAGTTTTTTCTAATATCAGCTCTTGATGATGTCATAGAGGGCCCATGTTTCTTGTATGCGTTTATTCTCTATCAATGAAGCATCATTTTTCGATGTACCATATTTTCCGCGCTATAAGGCTTAAAATCTTACATTTTTCTCAAAAATCAGCAGTGCCTCCTATAATGTTTTCAATTTTGTTGTGGTTACCGACCTTGGACCAATTTAATGTTGTTAAAAAAAATCCGTCAACATGTTTTAGTGGTTTGAATGCTGGTTGGACCGTTCAGACACATTAAAGTCGGTCCTTGGTTGGATACAGGTTGCAACGTTAGATAACTAATTATGTAGCTGCAAGCAACCATCATCCAACATCTAGTCAATGTTAATTAGACGTCAACGTTTTTTAGAGTAAACTCAGTTTTCAAATCTACATCATAATCTAATTATAATCAAATGGTGAAATCCAACGTTGTTCCAACCTCAGACTAACTTCAGGTGTCTATCGCTGGCAACAATGAACCAATCAGAGAACAGGACATAGTACGAATCTTACCTCCTCCGGTTTTTTAAAAATGTATTTTTCCGTTTACAACTGAACAACATAGTATACCGTATTTTCTGGACTATAAGCCGCTACTTTTTTCATAAGTTTTCAACCGTGCGGCTTATACAAAGGTGCGGCTATTCTGTGGATTTTTCTTCCACCGCTAGGGGGAGTGCTAACCGGAATTAGAATCAAAACTAAGACAAAATAAATTAAATAGAGCGGATGCGGCTTGTATACAGGTGCGGCTTGTATATCTTTTTTTATTATTTTTTTAAAAATAGAGCGGGTGCGGCTTATATACATGTGCGGCTTATAGTCCAGAAAATACGGTAGTTATTGTGAATTCATTGAATAAAGTTACCAGACAGACAGACAGACAGACAGATATTTTATGCTTATAATTGACAGAAATAAAGATGAACTAACTAACTAAGCTAATGTTTCTCCCGGGGTTCTGGTTGGACCCCGGCTAACAAAGACTGGGTTAGGGGTTAAACGTTTCATCCAACCAGGTTAATAAAGTTTTGCTCGACAAGCAGCTCAGATCAACGTTGAGAGTAAACGGGTTCCAGCGTGGTTACGACCCAAAAGCAGAAAGTTTAGAGCAGGGTTGCTGACGGGTTAAAGAGGATGATGGGAAAGCGGCGCTTGTGAAGCAGGAAACACAAGAACGGTGGAGCGGTGGAGGTGAAGGATGGGATGGCAGCAGGAGGGTGGGGGTTGAACAAACCTGGCGTCCTCAACCTCTTCCACCACCTCCTCCCTTTCCTCCCTCTCTCTCTCTCTCTCCTCCAACAGCTGCTGGAGTCTTCGGGGGGGCGGTGGGGGGGCAGACAAGGAAGCAGGAAACGGAGGAAGAACGGAGGAAGAACCGTCAGAGGAGGCTCTGAGAACTTTATTCCCCCCCAAGGTTCCCCTCGGCTCTGAGGCCCCGCCCACCCTCCGGTACATAACGTACAGGTTCGGGACTTTCATCTCGGACGCTCTGGAAACTTTATAGCCCCCAAGGTTCCCCTTGGCTCGCCTGGTCGCCCAAAACGCTGGAGAAACGGCTCTGAAACCACCGCCCACCCTCCGGTACAGAACGTACCACACCTGAAATTAAAGGTTACGGACTTTCACTTTGGACACACTGGAAACTTCATACCCCCAAGGTTCCCCTCGACTCGCCTGCTCACCCCACAATCCTGAGGAAATGGGTCGGAAACCCCGCCCACCCTCCGGTACAGAACGTACCGCACCTGAAATAAACAAATGTCGTACGTGAAGGTTACGGAGTTTCATCTCGGACGCTCTCTGGGATTTTATCAAGAACTTATTTCTAGGAAATGGCTCCCTAACGTCAAGAATTACCGTTTTCTTTGTCAAGCAGCGCACCGACCGTCAGAGGAGGCTCTGAGAACTTTATACCCCCCCAAGATTCCCCTCAGCTCTGGATACACGGCTCTGAGGCCCCGCCCACCCTCCGGTACATAACGTACCGGAGAGAAACTTAAAGGTTCGGGACTTTCATCTCGGACGCTCTGGAAAATGTATAGCCCCCAAGGTTCCCCTTGGCTCGCCTGGTCACCCAAAACCCTGGAGAAACGGCTCTGAAACCCCGCCCACCCTCCCGTACAGAACGTACCGCACCGGAAATTAAAGGTTACGGACTTTCACTTTGGACGCACTGGAAACTTTATACCCCCAAGGTGCCCCTCGACTCACCTGCTCGCCCCACAACCCTGAGGAAATGGGTCGGAAACCCCGGCCACCCTCCGGTACATAACGTACCAGACAGGAAAATTAAAGATTACAGACTTTCATCTCGGACCTCTGACAAATTAAAACCCCAAAGGTGCCCTTTGGCTCTGGAGAAACGGCTCTGGAACCCCGCCCACCCTCCGGTACATAACGTACCGGACAGAAACTTAAAGGTTGGGGACTTTCATCTCGGACGGTCTGGAAACTTTGTAGCCCCCAAGGTTCCCCTTGGCTCGCCTGGTCGCCCAAAACCCTGGAGAAACGGCTCTGAAACCCCGCCCACCCTCCGGTACATAACGTACCAGACAGGAAAATTAAAGATTACAGGCTTTCATCTCGGACCTCAGACAAATTAAAACTCAAAAGGTGCCCTTTGGCTCTGGAGAAACAGCTCTGAAACCCCACCCACCCTCCGGTACAGAACGTACCGCACCTGAAATTAAAGGTTACGGACTTTCACTTTGGACGCACTGGAAACTTTATACCCCCCAGGTGCACCTTGACTCGCCTGCTCGCCCCACAACCCTGAGGAAATGGGTCGGAAACCCCGCCCACCCTCCGGTACATAACGTACCGGACAGGAAAGTTAAAGGTTACAGACTTTCATCTCGGACCTCTGACAAATTAAACCCCTAAGGTGCCCTTTGGCTCTGGAGAAACGGTTCTGAAACCCCACCCACCCTCCGGTACAGAACGTACTGCACCGAAAATAAACAAATGTCGTAGGGATGGGCGGTATGGACTAAAAAATTGATCACGATAATTTCTGGCATTTATCCCAATAACGATAAAAATGACGATAGAAAAAAAATACTAATTCAACTCCACCTTTGAAACTATAAATCTATCACCACATTCAGTCTTTGGAGCCAAATCACTGCTCTAAAAGACACTAAATACTACTAAACTACACCAATTAAATTGAATTAATAAAAACCAATTAAATGAGTAACACCTGTACTGCAAAACTGTAATGACTCAGATCCGCCATGTTTGTTACACAAACACGTATCAACGGGAATTTATCTTTCTATCTATTTATCTTTCTTTCTTGCTCATTTCTTTCTTTCTTGCTCATTTCCTTCCTTCCTTACCGTGGTTTATCGTGAACGGTAAAATATCACCCATTCCTAAGGTGAAGGTTACGGAGTTTCATCTCGGACGCTCTCTGGGATTTTATCAAGAACCTATTTCCAGGAAATGGCTCCCTAACGTCAAGAATTACTGTTTTCGTCGTCAAGCAGCGCACCGACCAAACCCCACGGGCGACTCAAAGTGTCGCCATCGTGGTCGTACGGGCGTCCAGGCTAAAACCAGGACGCTGGAACCAGAACCGCTCAGTCTCCATTTCTAGTGCTGGACCGGGCAGGATCCACTGACTTGGCCAAATACCGATCCATAAACACTCGGCAGCCGTAGTTTTTCTTTGTTTTCATCTTTCTTACCGACTAAAACACTAAAACACTAAAACGTGCTAACGAGGCTACCGTCAATAAATAAGAGAAGAGGAAGAAGAAGATGGAGGAGTAAAGGAGCAGAACTGGACGATGAGATGAACACGGAGGAGCTGAGATGGTTCCTGGGCGTCACCGTCTGCCCTCAGGTTACCGCGGAAACGCCACCTTTACGCCACTGCAGGGCCGTAACTGATAACGTTTGAGGATCCACAAACCCCTCAGACCCCCGATAACGGAAACCCACTGGTGGACAGGTGTGGACAGGTGTGTGGACACTGGACAGGTGTGTACAGATGTGTACAGATGTGGACAGTAGAGCTGGGGATTGATTCAAATGTCAAGAATCGATTCGATTCTGATTCTTAAGATTCAGAATCGATTATCACCATTTGATCCGATTCGATTTGATATTGATTTGGGTTAGTGTTCCCTGGATTATATGACTGTAAAATAACTATTGAAATAATAATTTCACAATAATTATTGTGAAATAACTAAGAAATAAATAACTCAAATAGGGATTTCAATATCCATTTAAAGTGCAAAAAAAGAAAGAAATTGCAACAGCTCAAGCAGTAAACACATTATTTTAGCTTGTCTGATTTATTCTGTCACCAGACACACAGCTTGCCATGAAGCACCCGGCATTTTTCAGGTATTTCATGACAAACCGTGTCCGATAACAGAGAAACCAAACAAGCTATAGTAAATATAGATAATATGAACTTCATTGAACTAATATAACATTTAGAAATTTAAGCTGAAATGTCCAGTATTTTCTCTAAAGAAAAGTTCATTTAGTTCAGGAGTTTTCAAAACTACTGTGACTACTGGGATTAAAGTATTGGAATTAAAGTAAAGTGAAAAAAAAAAAAATAATAATTAAAAAAAAATTTAAAAAAAATCGATCTTTAGACATACAAATCGATTTTTAGGAATTAATATGATAATCGATTTAGAATCAGAAAATCGATTTTTTTTTCAACACAGGCTTAGTGGACAGGTGTGTGGACAGGTGTGGACAGATAATTGAGGACAGGTGTGGTGGACAAGTGGGATAGACAGGTGTGGACAGGTGTAATGGACAGGTGAACGTACAGGTATGTACAGGTGTGTGGACAGATGTGGAGGACAGTAGTGGACAGGTTTGTACAGCTGGGATTGACAGGTGAGGACAGGTGTTTACAGGTGTGTGGACAGGTGTGGAGGACAGGTGTGATTGACAGGTGTGTACAGGTCTCTCCTCCAGACGGCGTGACTCCGTTACCTCTTCTTCTTCTTCTTCTCCCGTTTCTTCAGCTTGGCCAGGTCCTTCTTGGCCAGCTCGATGATGTCAGACGTCTCTTTGTCGGGCGCCAACATGGTGGCAGCGAAGGGGGCGGGGCCTCCGTAGAAGGACTGGCGGCTGGAGGCGCGGGACAGGTTCCTCCTCAGGTTCTCGTTCACCGCCTCGCTCTCCAGCAGCTTCGCCCTGCGGGACGGACCAGGTTCATACATTAATACATTTCAACACCACTCAATAGCCCCCCCAAAAAAGTTCAGGCTCCAAACAAAGACTGCAATTAAATTGAGCAGATTAAATCTAATAAAATATCAGAGAGTTTATTCTGTAAATTTCTACTTTTCTCTGCCGTAATGGAAACTTTTTTATTAATAATTTCTCCTAAATTGTAGTAAAAACCAGGAAAAGCAGCCAAATATATATTTTTCAGCCCAATTGGGCTGAAACTTGCCTGATCTGGCAACACAGATTTAGGAGATTTTCCTCAAAATGATGAAATAAACTTTTTAATAATGACTGGATACATTCCCTCTAAAATTAAGACCCTTGGATTGATATTTTAGACAAATTAAAACATTTATTTTAGGAAAATGGAATTTAAAACTTTTTAAGACAAGTTACTAAGAAATCCAGAGCTGAGTTCGAGGTTGCCAGATCTGACAGGTTCCAGCCCAAATGCGATAAAAAAAACTGCTGAAATGATGAAAAACCAGCTCAAATCAGACATTCTCTATATTAAAAACGTAAATTATTAAATGTGTTGTAATGTGTCAGTTTCTACTTTTCTCTGCCATAATGGCAACTTTTTTATTAATAATTTCTCCGAAATATTTAGTAAAAACCGGGAAAAGCAGCCCAAATATATATTTTTCGGCCCAATTGGGCTGAAACTTGCCCAACCTGGCAACACAGATTTAGGGCCAATCCCAATACACCCCCTACTTTCTACCACTACCCCTAAAAATTATTAGGGCCCTTGTAATCTTCCCTAGGGATTGGGACACCACTTGCTACGTCACTGCGTGGTTTACGTTCGGGTACGTAAGCGACTGTGTAGTTACGTTTGCACATACGTCACACCATATCAGGAAGCCCAGAGCTAAAAGCTGTTTTAATTTCCGCTGTAGCGCTGTTAATATGCCACTTTATTAAGTTTTAACATTTTTTCAGGCGTAAAAGTAACCGTTAAGATCCCCAACCTGGGCTCAGTTTATCCAAATAACGCCTGTTATTTGGATAAACGCAGCACGGTGGCTTAGTGGTTAGCACTGTTGCCTCACAGCAAGAAGGTTCCCGGTTCGACTCCCAGGCCCAGCAGGACCTTTCTGTGTGGAGTTTGCATGTTCTCCCCGTGCTTGCGTGAGTTTCCTCCGGGTACTCCGGTTTCCTCCCACAGTCCAAAAACATGCATGCTAGGTAAATTGATCATTCTAAATTGCCCGTACTGTAGGTGTGAGTGTGTCTGGTTGTTTGTGGGGACTGTGGGTGGAAACTAGCATTTCTGCTAAACCCGGTGTATTTACACTGCTTAATGTAGTGTTAATTAATATGCATTGTCCCGTCTAAATAAACTTTGAAACTGAAACTGTTAAGAAATTTGATCCGATGTTTTCGGGGGATATCTAGAGCCGCCGGCTTGGGAGCTGATTTATGGTTCCGCGTTAAATAGACGCAGAGCCTACGGCGTAGGTTACGCGGCAACGCACACCGTACGGCCCGCGTCGCCGCGTAACCTACGCCGTAGGCTCTGCGTTGGTGTAACGCGGAACCATAAATCAGCCTTTATTCTGGAAGATCTGAAAAAACGAGCAAGCGAGTGATTATATACATTCACTGAGTGAATATTATGAAAGTAAAATATATATTTCTAGCTAGAAATGTAATCAAAAACGCATTTTTATGCAGAAACTAACTCAAAATATTGATTTTATTCACTAAAAAATAAGAAATGTCCGCCATGTTTTTTCGTTTGATTCAGTTAAATGATGACGAAAAGCATTCTGGGAAATTTTTCTGGCCCAGGGTCGGCGAGTTAGCATCTGAAATCCCTCGCTGTGAAGGACCAGATTCATACCCACTAGCTCTCGTTATGCCCACTATGAAAAGAGGAATTGGGACACCACTACCCTCACGGGACGGGGCGAAATTTAGGGGTAGTGCTGAAAAGTAGGACTGCGGGGGGGATTGGGACTGGGCCTTAGACCCTCACGTAGAGGGGCGGGGCTAGAGGGGGCGGGGCCAGGCCTGCCTGGGGGCGGGGCCATAGCCAGAGGGGGCGGGGCCAGCTACTCACCGCAGCTCCTCGATCTCCTTGATGTAGCCGCGGATCATGTTCCCGATCTCCTCCGTTCCGCCTTCACCTGGACAGAGAAGCGGCCTTAATTTCAGAATTTATTAAAGGATCGCCCCTTGAGATGTGCCATCTCATTTTCAAGGGGCTCCCAAGAAAATGACCATACATCACATACAATATAGACATACATGACATAAAACAAACACAGACATGTTGCTCACCCCCTCCCACACACAACCCCTACTAAAGTCTAGTTACAAAATAGACTAATTGAATAACCGGAACAATGAAATGAATATAACATAACAGGAAAAAAAAGAATAGAAAAAAAGGACAAAAAAATACATAAATAAATTAAAAACATAGGGAATTTGTTTTAAGATGAGAGTATAATGACAACTTAAAACAATGAAAAGAGGTAATAGAACGCAAAAAGAGAGGAAGATCATTCCAATCTGATGGAGCTTTAAAATGAAATGATCTTTTACCAACCTCTTTTGAAATTCTAGGAAGAAAAATAAAGTAAAATGCATATGTCTGAGTGAGTATGGAGAGTTATATGGAATCATGAGTTCTTTTAAATATGGAGGACAGTGAAAATAAACACATTTAAAAAAGGAACTGAAGCCAGTGAATTGCCGTCTAGATTTGGGTTGCAACCAGTTCAATGAATCAAACATAAAACAATGATGTACGTAACACAAATCTACATAATGAATAAAATAATACATTCAGAAGTTTAAGATGGGTATCTGGAGAATTTTGATAAACAATATCTGCATAATCAACAAGTGGTAGTAAGAGTTGAGAAATTAACCTCTTTTTTTTTTGTATAGATATCATTATTGAGGGCATTAAAAAAAGAAAAAAAAATAAGATTTACAATAACAATATAATTATCAATATCCCCCCCCCTTTTTTTACTTTTCATAACATTAATTAAACCAAAATAAATAAATAAATAAATAATAATAATAATAATAATAATAATAATAATAATAATAATAATAAAAGAAAAAAAATAAGAAAAATAAAAAAATCAAATAAAAAAAAATTATAAGTAAATAAAAATAAAAACAACGGCACACCCCTCTCCCCTTCCCTTCCTTATATGGTCAATAGATTACATCATTGAAAATCATTTAACATATGTCTATTAATCAAATTAACCTCTTTCTGACAGGAAGTGTGAAACAGTTGATTGAACGGTAAAGTGAAGCGAGACAGCCATTGTGCTTTTTTAACAGTATAATCAATGTGAGGTTTAAAGGTAAGTTCTGGGTCAATCCAAAGTCCATGATATTTGAAGGTGTCAACTTTATCAACAAGCAAGTTAAGCTAGCAGAGACGAGGAAACACGAGCGTCCCGTTGCCGTGGCGACGGCAGCCTCACCTGCCCGCGCCAGCGTCTGATTGGCCTGCTCGCTCAGCAGGTGCGTGAGTCTGGCCCGCTGGGCGTCGATCGTCTCCTGCATGGCCTTCACTCGGACCCTCAGGTGGCCGTTCTCCGTCTGCAGCATGGCGTTCTCGTGGAACATGTCGCTGAGGCTCTCCACGCCGTCCTCGCCCGCCAGACGCTTCCCCTGCGGGGCGAAGAGCGTTAGCGGGGCGACCTCAGGTCTGACCCAGGTAAAGTTTAGACTTTTTAATACTGTTTTTAACTAAAATTAAGACCAAAAAAACAAGTGCAGAAGTCGAGGTTGCCAGATCTGACAGGTTCCAGCACAAACGTGATGAAAAACCCGCCGAAATAATGAAAACCAGCCCAAATCAAACATTATCTACATTAAAACCGTAACTTACTAAATGCATAATACATTTCAAGTCATAAACAAGTTAAGCTTCACAGCACCTAATTGGGCTGAAAATTGGAAATTGCAGACCCGCCCAACCTGGCAACCCTGACTGAGGCGTTTAACAACTGGTAAACAGGTTTATTTCTCCTCAAAACGATTAAATAAACTTTTCCTTTTCAAGTTGTAAGAAAACTTTTTAATGATGGCCGGATAAATTCCCTCTAAAATGAATACCCTTGGATTGAGATTTAAGACAAATTAAGACATTTAAAGGCCTTATTTTAGCAAAAATTGAATTTTAAGACTTTTTAATACGATTTTTAAACTAAATTTAAGACCAAAAAGACAAGTCACGAAGAAATCCAGCGCTGAGGTCGAGGTTGCCAGATCTGACAGGTTCCATCCCAAACGTGATAAATAAAAAACGCCCAAATCATACATTCTCTATGTTAAAACTGTAAATTATTAAATACGTAATACATTTCAAGCTTCATAACACCACTAAATAGCCAAAAAAAAGTTCAGGCTCCAAACAAAGACTACAATTAAATTGAGTAGATTAAAGCAAATAAAATATCTGTGAGTTTATTGTGTACGTTTCTACTTTTCTCTGCCATAATGGAAACTTTTTTGTGAATAATTTCTCAAATATTTAGTAAAAACCAGGAAAAGCAGCCGAAATATATATTTTTGAGCCCTGGCAACACAGATTTAGAGCCTCACCGTCTTGTACTCCATCAGCTCCATGGTCAGCCGGGCGATCTCGGTGCGCAGCGCGCTGATCTGCTGGCTGGCCTTGTCCTGGTTCACCACCACCTTGTTCTTGATGTTCCGGGCGCGGTTGGCGTACTTGAGCGTGTTCAGCGTCTCCATGAAGTCGCGGTCGGACGGGCTGATGCAGGCGATCATCACCGTTTGGCTGAAACAGGAAGCAGGACGGAGGTTCTGCAGAGCGGCTGGTTTTAGCACCGTAAACACAGACGGGGGGCAGAAACCCACCTGTTTCCCCCCAGAGAGTCCTGCAGCAGCCGGGTCAGCTTGGAGTCCCGGTACGGGACGTGGGATGACCGCTTGCTGCGGTCGCCTAGCGCGCTGATCACGTTCCCCAGAGCCAGCTGAGGGGGGGGAAATCAAACCATCAACATCTCAGGAAGAATGGTTTCATCAATTCATCAATAACTTTACAATAATGGTTCAGTTTCATCAATCCATCAATAACATTACGAGTATGAAACCATATTCAGTCAAAATTAAATTAATAAATACTTAAATTATGAAATATTCAATTAAATAAATGATTATGACAATGAAATAAATAAAAAGTTAATTAATCAAATCTTTACTTTTTCAATTAAACTTCTTTATTTCATGACAAATTATTGCATATTGGTATATTTATTAATGGCACTTTTATTTGTAATGCCCCATTTACGTATTACACTTTTATTTTGTAATGACCCGTTTACGTATTACACTTTTATTTTGTAATGCCCCGTTTACGTATTACACTTCCTGCCACTTTTATTCATTTCATGGCTCTTTTATTTCGTGTTATCATATTTAAATGAGGGGGCGTAGTTTCATATGTGGGTGTGGCCAGTTGTGAGGGACAGAAAAGCCGGAAGAAAACAGAAACCAACAAAACTTTCGGAGTAGAATTTTCACTTAAATACAAATAAAAGTAAATAATAAAAATAATTCTAATAATTATTCTTGGCATTATCATGATATATTGTTTTATAGTGTATTTTTATATTATGTTATGAGATCTCATGGGATGTTAAACTATAGTATTATTATATTGTTATATATTATAGTATGGTATTATCATTTCGTTATGTTATATTATAAAAATTATTATGTTATATTAGGATATTATTATATGCTATTATAGTATTACGTATATTACTTTATATTATACCGTGCTATATTATATCATATATATGATAATTATTTATTTTGTATTTTTCAAATTAATATTCTTAATTTATTTATTTACTTTCATTAAATTATTCACACACACGCACGCACGCACGCACGCACACCTAGATACATATCATTGTAACTCGATGTCGTCTTTTGCTGTTGTTGTTTGTACTGTATGTTAATAACATTTAAAAAAAAATAAAAAAAGACTTATTTATTTTTTTTAATTTATTTCATTGTCAGATTCATTTATTTAACTGAATTTTTCATAATTTTATTATTATTATTATTATGTATTTATTTAATTTTGAGTGAATCTAGCTGCAGTTCCTGCAGCGACCGCATTGGCCACCAGATGGCGGCATCTCCCCTGGTGGAGACAGAACCAGAGTAAGAGGAGACAGAACCACCAGGTGGAGACAGGACCAGACCCACCAGTCCACAGTTGATGGAGATGCCCTCCTTGGCCCGGTCCCCCGTCGCCCCGGTCCGTTTCAGCCTCTCGGAACCGGCCAGGTCCACGAAGTGGAACTTGGCCGTCAGCGTCTCGTACTCGTCCACCTCCCCGTTGCCGTTGGAGACGCGGTTGTCCGTCTCCTCGTCCTGAAGAGAGTCCAGGACAGACGAGACGTGAGACACGTTTCACCCGGTACGACCCGGAACTGGACTCAAACCAGACACCCCCCCCATTACTTCTTAAACATTCAAACTGGACTGACTGGACCATTTTAGGACCGCTCGGGTCAGAGTCCAGAACCACTTCTTCACTGCAAAAACTCAAAATCTTACCAGGAATATTTGTCTTAGTTCTAGTTAAAATGTCTCTTTTTTAGTCAAAAAATCTCATTACACTTAAAGGTAAAGAGTCATTACCAGAAAAATAACTTATTTGACAATTTTCACCTGTTTCAAGTAAATTTTCACTTGAAATAAGTAGAAAAATCTGCCAGTGGAACAAGATTTATCTTCTCATTACAAGCAAAAAAATCTTGTTGCACTGGCAGATTTTTTCTACTTATTTTAAGTGAAAATCTACTTGAAACAGGTGAAAATTGTTTTTTCCAGTGATGAGTCTTGTTTTAAGTGTAGAGAGATTTTTTTGACTAAAAATGAGATATTTTAACTAGAAATAAGACAAATATTCTTGTTATGATTTTGAGTTTTTGCAGTGTTTTACAGTCCAGAACCGCTTCATTTAGGAGTGAACTAATGATTGATCAGGTTGATCTAGGGCTGGGCGATATGGACCAAAAGTCATATCTCAATATTTTCTAGCTGAATGGCGATACTCGATATATATCGATATTTTTTCTGTGCCATAATTGGGGTTTCCCCCAAAGCATTATAGCATAGCATCTCTGTTAGCTTCATTTTTTTCTGAGGCAAACCCTTAAAAAAACAGTCAGTTTTAATACAAAGCCTCGTGCCAAATGTCACACAGTTACCTTTATTAACAGAGGTCTGCACAATATCAAAATGTATAAAACAAATAAAAAAATAAACTGCCCGCATATATAGAATAAAAATGCTTCTTGAATAAAATAAAACAAATATCCCTTTCCTGCATAACAATTACATTAAAATACACTGTGCAATTAATACAATGTAGACAGGCAGACTTTTCCACTGAGGTTGACAGTTGTGCAAATAACAAAAAATTTGTGCAAATCTCAAATAAAACATTCAAGTCAATTTGTCACAAAATAAGCTATATCAAAATCATTAAAAAAAAAACAAAAAAAAGTTTGTTTTTTTTTAAATCGATATAAACGATATTGTCTCGTACCATGTCGCGTTTGAAAATATATCGATATATATTAAAATCTCGATATAACGCCCAGCCCTAGGTTGATCACATGGTGGATGTGATCCACCAGTTTATGGAGAACTAAAGCAGTAGATGGACCACAACCTTCCCTCTCACCCCCCAGGCCCGGTTCTGGTACCGGCGGGCCGATCACTCACGTTGTCGGCGGTGCAGACCCGGACCTGGCACAGGTGGATGGTGAAGATGGCGTGGGAGCGCGAGCTCTGGACGTTCATCTGGGTGCTGGCGGTGGTTCGGGAGAGGGCGCCCAGCTTCAGGCACTGCATCATCTGGGGGGGAAAGAGGTTAGAACCGGGTCGGGCCGGACCCGACCGGACCAGAACTTAACAGCAACTTCATCAACATACCAGCTAGGGGTGTAACAATGTAACGAAATTTCGCAATACAAAAATGTCACCATACGTGTCGTGGAGGTGACAAACTGTAGCACGATATTGGGTTATTATGGGGTTATTGGCCACCAGGAGGTCATGTCACTGGTATACCTTTATATACAAAGCAATACTTGGACTACTGCCACCCTACATCAGATACCTAATTACACTGAGGAGTGTTGATCGTTATGGACTATGTTCTAATGATCATTTATTGCTTTCTGTTCCATGTGTGCGCACAGAGCAACGAAGAAGAGCATTCACATACTCTGCCCCTTATACATGGAACAAACTTCAAAAGGAACATATTCCACTGAGTGATTTTAAGTCTAGAATGAGTGCACTTGAGACAGCATCGCTGATTTGTAACTGTTTTAAATGATTTCCATTTTTTGTTTAATTTGATTTTATTTGATTTTAATATTTCACATTACACCTCTGTAAATTTTAATATCTGAAATCTTGTGCTGCCTCTTGGCCAGGACACCCTTGCAAAAGAGATTTTTAATCTCAATGGGTTTCTTTTCCTGGTTAAATAAAGGTTAAATAAAAAAAATATTAACATTAAAGGGGACCTATTATGAAAAACAGGTTTTTTCTTGCTTTAACATATATAAAGTGGTCTCCCCTCAGCCTGCCAACTCAGAGGAGGAGGAAAGCAACAAAATTCTGCAGTGTCTGTACAGCCGCCCGGATGAGCCGTCCAGTCTGATGTGGCTTCTACGAGCCGTTCAGATTCTGCTCCCGTCGTTACGTAACGATGGGAGCGATGCGTGAAACCACGCCCACAACTAACTCCGCCGGCTGGAGCTTCCGCCATTTTTCAGTAGCGGTGTATCGCGTCATTCAGGCAGCCAATCAGCACAGAGCCTCATTATCATAGCCCCACCCACTCAGAATCCTGCATAGATAATGAGGTTAGAGAATGGGAAGATAAAGACATGGCTCAGAGGCTGAAAATGATTAATTATTAAAATAGGTATTAGATGCCATAATAAGTCCCCTTTAATATATTGTGTTTACTAGTAACATCCTATTGGTGCAGCGGGATCACGTGACGGCCGCGCCTCGACCTGCGGACCAAAATCTGACTACGCTCAGAAGAAACTAGTACCGTTTTGCGGTCCCGATCGCGGGACTCTTGCGGGGTTTTAAAGCTCCAAACATTTACTTTATAAGTAAAAGGTGAGCATGAATCAATCTTTTTTATGATGTAAAGATTGTGTCGTCCCCAAAGGTGGGAGGGATGAAACGATGAAACCTTTCGGCCTCAGGCTGGGAGAATGTGAAGCTCTTAGCTCTGGCAGAAGATAAATAACAGTCATGTTGCATTTGGAGTTTGGGACTTTTCATAGTTTATTTCCTTTTATTTATATATTTAATTTTAGTTGTTAAATTACTGGAAAAGAAAAAAGTCAAGTCATACATGAGAGAAACTATTCAGTTTGTGGCTAAATATTTTTACTTGTATGAAACTGAAGATGCATAATGCAAACCTGACATTTACTTTTAGTTCAGTTTGTGGAAAATGGTTGGCCTGGCTTTCTCTTTAAAACTTAAACAGTTATAAAGCATTACAAACTGTAACAATAGGACAAATGCACAGCATTGTTTTGTATTTTGTGACTTTCAAATAAAAGACAATTTTTTCCAGTCATATGTTCCTCATTCAAGGTTAAAAAAAATACTGCTATGATATCGTATCATATCGTTATTGTGAGATTAGTGAATCGTTACACCCCTAATACCAGCAGATTAATGATTATTGATTACAGACTAGAGTTCTCCGTCTGGCCCCGCCTCCTCCGGTACCAACAGCAGGAACCGCTTCGGGACCCCACTTTAGATCCAAGCTGGTAACTCGGGACGCTCCTGTACAAGTCGTAACGTGAAGCCCAGCAAATTGGGTTTCGTGCCGGGGATTCGGTATGTTTTGTACCAGTTGGCTCGGTACGGTTCGTACCGGTGGGGTTGGTTTGTTTCTTACTGGCAGGTTGGTATATTTCGTACCAGAGGCTGGGCATCTTTCACACCAGTGGGGTCGGTATGTTTTGTACCGGAGGCTCGGTATGTTTTGTACCAGCGGGGTTAGTATATTTTGTACCAGGGCTCGGCATGTTTAGTAGTGACGAATCAGTATGTTTCGTACCGGTGGGGTCCATATTTTTTATACCAGAGGCTCAGTATGTTTTGTACCGGTGAGGTCGGTATATTTCTTATTGGCAGGTCGGTATGTTTTGTACCAGAGGCTCGGTATGTATTGTACCGGTGATGTACTTGGGGTCAGTACTTTCATACCGGTGGGGTCAGCATGTTGCCTACCAACATGGTCGGTATATTTTGTACTGGGGGATCGGTACGTTTCGTACCGGTCTGCCAATGGGAGCAGAACCACACAGAGAACTCTCCTGAAGCGGACGGTGGACCGGACCAGACCAGACCGGGAACTAAATAACTTCTTCATCAACATACTAGCAGATTAATGATTATTGATTACAGATTATCAGTTTCAGACCCTACTTTAGATCAAAGCTGTTTTCGGTAACTCTGTAGCCGTGGCGGTCGTTTTGAACAGCGGACACTCCTGTACGAGTCGTCATGTAGAGCCCAGCCTTGCTGCAATTGGGTCAGTACGGGGTCTTACCAGGGGCTCGGTATGTTTCATACCAGTGGGGTCAGTATGTTTCGTACCGGATGAGTCAGTATGTTTTGTACCGGTGGGGTCAGTATGTTTCATACCAACAGGTAAGGACGTTTTCTACCAGGGGCTCGGTATATTTCATAGAGGGGGCTCGGTATGTTTCATACCAGTGGGGTCAGTATGTTTCGTACCAGATGAGTCAGTATGTTTTTGTACCGGTGGAGTCAGTATGTTTCATACTGGCAGGTCGGTATGTTTCGTTCCGACAGGGTCGGTATGTTTTGTACCGACAAGTCAATATGTTTTGTACCGGGGGCTCGTTATGTTGCATACCAGCAGGTTGGTATGTTTTGTACCAGGGGCTTGGTATGTTTCATACAAGCGGGCTTAGTATATTTTCTACCAGGGGTTCGGTATGTTTTGTAGCGACGAAGTATGTTTCGTGGTGGGGTTGTTGGGGTTGATACTTTCTACCGGTGGGGTCGGTATGTTTAGACATGGTTGGTATATTTCATACCAGAGGGGTTGGTATGTTTCGTACCGGTGGAAGTGACTGCCAATGGGAGGAGAACCACACAGAGAACTCTCCTGAAACGGACGGCGGACCGGACCTGATCAGGAACTAAACAACTTCATCAACATACGAGCAGATTAATGATTATTGATTACAGACTATCAGTGTCGTTACTCAGTTATCAGTTTCAGACCCCACTTTAGATCCAGTCTTCATGTAGAACCCAGCCTTGCCGCAATTGGGTTGGTACGGGTCTTACCGGGGACTTGGTATGTTTCATACCAGCAGTTCAGTACCAGTGGGCTCGGTATGTTTCGTACCGACGAGTCGGCATGTTTCTTACCGGCAGAGGTGTCAAATAACAAAGTACAAATACTTTGTTACCTTACTTAGGTAGAAATTTTGGTTATCTATACTTCACTGGAGTAATTATTTTTCAGACGACTTTTTACTTTTACTCCTTACATTTTCACACAATTATCTGTACTTTTTACTCCTTACATTTTAAAAACAGCCTTGTTACTCTATTTCATTTTGGCCTTTAAAAAAAAACTATCCAGTTAAATTGCTCCATCCGTATAGAGTGAATTTGGTTGTGGTTGTTTCAGATGTTCTTGTCCAGTTTTGTTCTTACATCCGTTCCCTCAGATTCCTGCAACTAAACTTGGATGTACATTCCAATAAAGGTTAGGATAAATGATAACATGCCTCTGAAGTTTTACTTTTTGCACCATTACAATACTTATAGGTAACTAGTCATCATATCTCCTGCTCTCTGAAACACATGTTAATGCTCAATAGTCACATATATGCTTCTTTATTATATTTGCATTATACTAAGATGCATTCATTTTCAATGGCTTTTGTCCTTAATGGCTTTTTTCCCCCTTACATTACTTTTACTTAGTTTTGAAACTAGTACATTTATACTTTTACTTGAGTAAAAAACTTGAGTTGATACTTCAACTTCTACAGGAGTATTTTTAAACTCTAGTATCTATACTTCTACCTGAGTAATGAATGTGAATACTGAAGACACCTCTGCTTACCGGTGGGGTCAGTATATTTCGTATCAGCAGGTTACGTTTCGTACCGGTGGGTTTGGTATGTTTTGTAGCAGAAATTCGGTATGTTTCGTACCGGTGGGGTCGTTACTCTCATGCCAGTGGGGTCGGTATGTTTCTTACTGGCAGGTCGGTATGTTTCGTACCAGCGGGGTTAGTATATTTTGTACCAGGGGCTCGGTATGTTTTGGAACAGCGGCGTATGGTATGTTGTATGTATGCTACCGACCAGGTCGGTACATTTTGTACCAGGAGCTCAGTATGTTTCGTACCGGTGAAAATGACTACCAATGGGAGGAGAACCAGACAGAGAACTCTCCTGAAGCGCACGGCGGACCGGGCCCGCGGGCCCCCCCGACACACCCCTCCCCCGTTACCTCAGCCTTGGAGGACACGGTCCGCGTCGTCACTCCGACCGTGTAGATCCCGCCGGCGGCGTCTTCGTGGATCTTGATGTGCGACTTCTGCTTCATGTCCCTGGTGGAGTCGAACAGGTCCAGAACTTCCTCGTTGTAGAGCTGCGGGACCAAAACATTAGTGAGACCCGGTCTGTAACCCCCCAGCCCTGACCCGGCCCGGTTTGTTTCCGCACCTCCAGGAACTGGGCGCTGATCTTGAACTCGGGCGCGGGCTGGCCCTGGTCCCGGGCCGCCTGGCGCCGCTCCTCGATGCCGCTGAAGAGGTGGGTCACGGCCCGCGGGATGATGCCCAGCTCCTCCTCCACGATGTTGACGTCGAAGCCCGTCCCCATGGTGTAGGTCTTCCCCGACCCAGTCTGCAGGGGAGAAACCACAGGAGAGTTCTGTACCTGACTCGGGTCTGAGAACCAGAACCATGAAGGAGGTTCTCCCTGCAGACCAGGGGCCGGATTCACCAAAATGTTCCTAAGAACTATCTTAAATGTCTTAAGATCTAAAATTAAGAAGTTCATAAGAAAGTTCTTAAGTGCAATTCCTCAATATTTTCTTAAGAACCGTCTTAAGAACTGTCATTTCTTACGAATTTCTTATTTTTATTCTTATTTTTCCTACTTAAGAACTTCTTAAAATATGTCATTGCATTGCACGCACCAACAAACAACATTTATACAGGTAGTTTGGGTGCACTAGTTATAAATACTTGTTAATAAATTATTAGTGAATGTGGGTAGGATTAAATAAGTTCACACTTCTTCCTACTCCTTTTTTCACATGTAAATTAAGATATTAAGTGTTAACGTATGAAATTCTTTGTTGTTGTTTGTTTTTTTTCCTTATCTTCTCTTTTAATTGTTGTTTTTTTTACATGTACAAAATAAATCAAATCAATCAATCAATCACGATTTTTGACATATTCCCTCCCAGCTACTAGGGGAGTTTCATAATTGATCGGGGGTCGTGTTCTGGTCTCTGGAAAGACCTGAGACCCTTTTGTCTTCCAGATGCTGGTTTTAGGTGAATGTCACATTTGTATTCCTGACGCCCCCGTCCCCCCGTCAGCTGGGCGCCGGGACAAAGACTCGCCTGTCCGTACGCGAACACGGTGGCGTTGTAGCCCTCGAAGCAGCCGTCGATCAGCTTCTCGGTGCAGGAGGCGTAGATGGCGTCCTGCTGGGAGTCCATGTCGAACATGTAGTCGTAGGTGAAGGCCTTGTCCTTCCCCAGGATCACCTGCGGCTCCCCCGGCATCACGTAGGTGCAGATGTGGCAGCCCTCGATCTTTTCCCGGGCCAGCTGGGGACGGATCCTGCAAGACGCACCAGTGTTAAAAACATTAACAATCCCAACAGCCTCAATTGGTACTAACTCACAACGTTCAAGACCATTTAATCTGCATCATGGACCCGTCAGGGGTGCCCCCTTAGCATGGCTGGGGATCGATTTAAATGTCAAGAATCGATTTGATTCCGATTCCTAAGATTCAGAATTGATTATCAAGATTTTGTTCAATCCGATCCGATTCGATTCCGATATTGATTTGGGTTAGTTATGTTAGTTATGCAACATATTAATACTAGTATTATATTGAGATTCAACAGCAAGTATTGGCAGCTAATGATGCTGTAAGGACCAATCAGCTCCCAGAATGCTGATAGAACTGCTTTCAGAAACATTGTGGGGCAGAATTACCAAACAGACCCAGGGCAGCAAACAGAGACGGATGTAATCGGTTTTATTCTTTCCCAGATTCCTTTTTTATTTTTTCCATTTTCAGTCTTTTTTGGGTTTTTAATTTTTGAGAATTTGGTTTTTAAGCATTTTATGCAAATGTAACCCCAAGACAGTATATAAAGTAATGAAATATAGACAATTTATGCAATTATAACTGAAAACTTTAATGTTTTCATACCTTTAAACATATTTAAAGGCAAAAACATCATGCCCAACAAAACATCCTTTTTTGGGCATAAACACAAAAATACCAAAAGTTTCAATGTAATGATGAAAAAAAAAAGATCGATCTTTAGACAGACAATCGATTTTTGGGAATTAATATGAGAATCGATTTAGAATCGGAAAATCGATTTTTTCAACACAGGCCTACCCACGAAACACGAGGTCTGCTCCAGGAGAATTTTATTTCATTGTTAAATAAGACCAAATAAATCCTTACACAATGGTCACCCCTGTCAATGTCTCTTGTGGGTCGCATCAATTCAGTCAAAATGACCTAAACTTTTGTACCTTTTCCAGACCTTACCACTCTTTATTTCTGGTTCTTTTTTTCCAGAAACGGTAGAGCTACATAGGGTGTCTTTAATCCAGATCCGGTAGTTACTTCATGCAGCCTTAATATTCTTGTTTCGGGTGATTAATCATCTGAAACGCAAGTTTTCATTTAATATTTACTGTAAAATGTTCTTATACTGTCTTTTTGTCTTTTTTAATGGACCTGAGTCTAAATAAAAAGATTGATTGATTATACGAGTTAAGAGAAAAGGTTTCATTTCTTATCCAGAAGAACAAAATTAAACAAAACGGGTTTATTACACAGACGGATGAATGGACTGAAACATGTTTTAATCTTTACGTGTAGTTTTTAGCATCCAGCTCTGATCCGAGCCTCGCTCCCATTAATCCCGTGACCCGGGTCAAGCATGGCCCGCTTTAGTCCGTCTGCAAGAGCAACAAAGCCGATACTCGGGATGTGGGTGATGCGGGTCGAGTGTTGGCCTCAAATCTGGGAGGGATTAAATATTTAGTGTAAACTCGGACGTGGGGGAGGGATGCAGCTGTGTTCATGCAGCTTTTATATCTTCTGGTGAAAAGAACGGCGCCGCTGCAGCAGAAAAGCTCCGGGGAGTTACTTTTCTATACTAATGACTCAAATTGACCCACAATGCCGAGTTTAGAGAGAAAGGCGGTCTGAGAGCCTCAACGGATCCTTTCAGGACCTTCACAGTCCAGTATTTAGTCTTTAATCCTGCGGGTCCCGGCAATAGTGCTCGGGGAAACGATTATTTTTTGAAACGATTAATCGGGCGATTATTTTATCGATTAGTCGATTCATCTAAGGAGTAAATGGACGATTATTCTAACTATTATTTTTCTCTTCGATTAATAAAATACAGAATGTATCAAATATAAAAAATCCTTAATGTTATAGTTTATTAAATGCAGTTTTGGACAGCAAAATAAAAATATAGAATAAAATGATAATGTAAAATGTCTGTTTACTCTTTCAGTCCAACAAAAATCTCTCCTGTCCAAAATTACAAAAGATTTAAAAAAAAAAATGCATATCCAAATGTGCAAAAAAAAACATTTTTTTTTTTTTTTAAATAACATTTGGATAAAACAGGACTATTTCAAACTAAATTACATATTTTATTACATAAAAAAGTCTAATCACAAAAGGAACCTTTCTACGGCGGGTGGAACTAAAAAAGAAACCTGTTCTTTTCGGTATGAACCATTTTCCGGCGGCACTTTAGCTTCTGCTAACCGATAAAACAACGTTTTTCATGCCAGTAAACAGAGTTATGACCAGAAAACATCAAATGTACTGATACAGACCATATGATCATGTGACTTTTTAAAAATGATGTTGCTTATTATATTTTTATTATTGTTCCATCCACGAGAAACGGGGGGGCTCCACTTTAGATGCTCCAGCGTCGCTGGTGTGCTGGTCTGGTGTCAACTCCAAAAGGCGTTTGGGACTATAAAGTATTCACATACTTTTGATGACTTAGGGATGTTTTTTGGGGCTTTTTGTAGGACTTTAGAGTCAACGTCATTGACGCATCGCTACAAGCCAGAGGAGCTCCGCTAGTCCTCGTTTCAGGGGTTGCTTCGGCTGCAACGCATGAAATGAGGGTGTTGGAACAAATTGGATTGGAATGAGCGTAATATTAATTAGTATCATAGATTAGCATAAGCTAATTCAGCTCAATGGTGTGACCCTGGAGGGTCTGAAACATGTCCCTCGGCTTGTTTGAGATTTCCCTCTGTACATTGTACAGTGTGACTTTAGAAAAAATAAATGGTAAAAAGCATAATAATCCTTTTGAGGAGCAACGCCTGCTTCTCTAAGATCACTGCTGATGTCTTTTTCTCTTGGCATTGGGTTAACACAGCTCTGAATGTAGTTTTAGTTTTATTTATTCGCACATATTAAAGGAATACAAAAAAAAATAGTGACAATACAATATATAACTGCAGTGCAGGTGAGAAAAAAGAAACCCAAGGTGGGCTTATGAAGGATTCTCACCAGAGATAAATACAAATAAGTAAACAAGGTAATCAAACTTTACAAAAGCAGCAATGTAAATTTGATTAACAGCATCTGGCCTCTGAAAACAAAGCACAGTAAGGATCTACGTCGGCTTTGTTTTTCTTAGCATCATTTTTTGTGATAAAACCAGTCGGAAGCAAATTATTATTTTTTTCTTTTATTACATCTAATCTTTTTAAACATGACTGTCCATTTCAACTAAATAGGTTTTTTTTTCCTCGTCACGTCTTCAGCCCACAGACGAGTCTGGAAGAAAGGCACCTGACCGGACTCCCCGGACCCACCGGACAAGGGCCCCATTGTGCCTCCGGTTCAGCAGAAAACAATACTGGGAACGGATTACAGAGCCACCATTGTCTCCCCCGGGTGACACTGGATCCCAGCGCCGCCGCCAACGCCACCATGGCAGGATTTACACGGCTGGTTGGTCGCGGGGGACGAGAGGTGACGTGTCCGCGGATAACCGGACGCCTGGTTTCACCTTCAGATGGACACCATTCCTCTAACTCGACAGGGGCTGGTGATGGTTTAAAAGCCTGTTTTGGTAATAAAATGCTGCTGCTGACCTCGTTTCCATCACCAACGGCACAAAAATAGCAGCGAAGATCAAGACATCTAAATATAAAAGTATCATCACTAGATACTAAACGGAGCGACTGGAGAAAACGGCAACGTGAACACTAGAGGTCATTAAAATAGTCTGTTAGACGCCCACATGTACTGCAGAAGATAACTGCTGACTTTAATGAGATGTCCAGGGCCGGATCTAGGGACTTAAATTCTCCGAATTAGTAAACATCACATTAAAACGTGACGCCAGTCAGAAAAATCAACTAGCTTCCATCTAATATGTCCCGTGTTTAACCAAAGACGTGTATCCTTGACCTCGGAGAGCATTCTAGAAATCTAATCTCTCCAAACCACATGGGAGCGAGTTTGATAACGTTTAAAATCACTAATTGGGTTTTGTCATCCCGCCGTTCCACCTCTCCCACGGCGCCTTCACGCCCGGGAATCTGACGACACTCCCGACTTCACCCGTTGATGTAAACAGAAGATTCTCAACCGGGGTCCGCGGACTCCTAGTGGTCAGTGGTGTAACTGGAAGAGGTCCATTATAAAACCTCGAAGTGCAGTCGTGGAGTCTTATTTTGAAAATTCCTCTCTCTCACGGCCGACTTCCTGCCAGCTAGATACGCTGTGTCTGAAGTGACCCGGTTTAGCAGCAGTCGGGTGCCAAAATAGACTGGAGGTGTATCTTTAGCGGACCCGAGCGGGAGGTTTGTCCCTCTGAACCGCTCCTCAGCGCCGGCTGGGGGACAAAGACTCTCCGGGCCCAGGATGCAGCCCTGGGGTGCACCCAGAGCCGCCTGGGAGATTTGCGAGGCCCTGTGCGAAATGGCTGGGGGGGGCCCTCCAAATTTTTGGGGTTTTTTCGGGTCGGATCGGGTGTCTATATGCGCAATTTTAACTCTCCAATTAGCAAAATACTGGATACCTTCCCCTGCCTCATCATCATTTGGATTGCCTCGACGCGGGGCCCCACGGCTGCTTGAGACCCGGTCGCATCGGTGATTTTTGTAACAAATTTATCAAACAAGCCTTTCAGAGAGGCATTAAACTCTTCCATTGTCTTTAGTTTTTTTTCTTTTTTCATCCCCTGATGGAAATTTCCTGATTCTGTCTCGTTCTCTCGACATTGTGTGACAGATTGTTCCAACTCCACCGTCTGGATCAGAGCAGCTTGTGTCTGCGCTTGGTCTGATCAGTTGTATTGAACAACAGACACGCGCATCATTGCACATATATTTATTGATATGCACAGACTAGTACACATTTAGGTCTGTAATGGAACGTGACTGTTGATATTTATGAGGGAAAAAAGGAAAAAAAGAAAGAAAAAAAAAAATTTTGAAAAAAAAAAAAAAAAAAAAAAAAACGGCCCACAGCGTGAGGCCCCTTGGGGCGAGAGGCCCCGTGCAGTCGCACGGTTCGCACACCCCTTGCGGCGGCCCTGGGGTGCACCGGTACAGTGCATCCGGGAGCAGAGTGTGGCGTCCAGCCCCAGGTGGTCCAGCTCGGTCCAGAGGTTGATATTTGCCAAGAACTTGATGACGGAGGTCAAGTTATGCTGTTTTAATCCATTAAATCGTTTGGAAAAATCCCAAAATAATCCAGTAAAATTGCCACACGCAAATCTTCATAATTGACGTTGTGGGTTGTTTATAGATCCGGTACGTGTTCACAGCTCGTCCTACGTTACATCATCATGTTGTCAGCATGTCGTCAAGTTGGATTTGTTCACGCCACTTCCTGCGAAAAGGGATGTGACGTCATTCCCAGCAGTTTAGTCCAGGTCCAGTTTAGTCCAGGTGCAGTTTAGTCCAGGTCCAGTTTGGTCCAGGTTTTTCCCCATGAAACTAGTTGGTTTGAATTTGACGCATTGGTTTGGTAGTTATTTGCACTTTTCAATGTATTTACTTAGTATGGACTTATAACATATTATTAAATTAAACAGATTATTAAAAACAGGCTTATATGGGTTGTTTTGATGCATAGCAAATAAAAATACTCCATAAATTGCAGTATAGCAGAAATGTAAACATATGCTTAGACCTGTTCTATGGTCGGTCATGAAGGGTTAAAGGTCAAGCGACCCTCTGACGTCACGTCGGTGTTAAACCTCGTCAGTGACATCGTAGAGGTCCGAGTGCGTATCAGAGACGCATCAGGAACACATCGGGCGAGGACAACAATTCTAGCTGTCTTTGCAGCTCTTTGTTTTGTTGTTTTTATGTTGTTATTGTCATTGTTTCTCTTTCTTCGTTTATCTGAATCTTCCCATCACTCGTTCCCCTAAAACAAGACAAGAGCGTCACCAGCCTGTCTGTGTGTCTGAAGCACTCGGAGCATCATGTGACGCAGTAGACGGCGGCGTTGCCGCGGCAACCAGCCACAGAGGCACCGAATTAAAGTCATAATCCGTTCCCAGCGGGACGTCATGCCGGCCTGATGGGTGGGGGGGGCATCTCAGCATCCTGGAGATGGAAACTCGGATGATTAATCTGATGGCCACTGAAAGGCCAACCCGCCCCCCCATGAGGGTGAGAGGGCCACGCTTCTGGATCCTTTCATGTCCAGACCTGAATCAACACTCGTTTCTTTGCAGATGACATGATAACCCAAACGTCTGTCTTTTCCTTAATCTGCGTCATTTCATCCCTTAATATTCCTCTATTTGGGCCTAAAACCACCGTTTCCTTCGCCTTAACGCGTTCAGACGTGGAATGTGATGGGACGTGATGGGTAAATGCTTGTATCAGACCACAGCTGACAACGAGAAGCCGGTCGCAGCTAGCGCTGACTTGCCAAAATCAAAGACGCACAATTATATATAATATATAATAATAAATAATGTGCAATATCATTCTCTGCAACGTGCAATTATGTAAATAACATCTGTAAATATCCATCTGTTATTTTTATATACTAGAATTTCTTATTATTTATTTTTTCTTCTCCTTCTTCTTATTTTTATTGTATATACTGTTTATAGAGTTTATTACTGTGTGATAACTATTTCTATTGATGCCACTTGTTTTTTGCACTATCCCCTTTGCTGCTGTAATCTGCAAATTTCCCCTCTGTGGGACTATTAAAGGATTTCTTATCTTATCTATTATAGACACACGATTAATAAATGCAGATCCCAAATAAACGCCTGCTGATTTGAGCAATTTAAGCAAATAAACTCCTTTATGCTGTGTTTTACGGTAAATGATGAAGGAAATGAAGCCGACAGGAGAACATGACGCAGCAGAATGATTTTGGTCAGAGGCAAACACGACGTCCAGGGCACCGCCTGAGCTACAGGTCCGGCTTCCTGTGACACACACACACACACACACACACACACACACACACACACACACACACACACACACACACACACACACACACACACACACACACACACACACACACACACACACACACACGGGGGGTTCGGTCTCTGCGGCCGGCTGATAACGATTTCTCAGCTTCCTGCAGGTCGGACCCCCCCCCCTCCATCAGCGGGGGGACATGGATTGTTTTTGGGTAGAGGTGGTCATCAGGGGCGACGAGGTGGAGATGGTTCTGGGTTCAGCAGTTTAACGAGTTTGTGCACCTAAAGCCGCATTTGAATCAACATGAAACAAAGAAACATAAAGTTGCAGCTCAGATGGACGAACAAGATGTTAATCTGTTTCTGGACCTGAAACGGTCAAGACCAGGACCAGTGGAGACAAAACCAGGACTAGTAGAACTGAAACCAGGACTAAACGACTGAAACCAGGACTAGTAGAACTGAAACCAGGACTAGTAGAACTGAAACCAGGACTAGTAGAACTGAAACCAGGATTAAAGAATTTAAACCAGGACTAGAAGAACTGAAACCAGGACTAAAGAACTGAAACCAGGACTAGTAGAACTGAAACCAGGACTAGTAGAACTGAAACCAGGACTAGTAGAACTGAAACCAGGACTAGTAGAACTGAAACCAGGACTAGTAGAACTGAAACCAGGATTAAAGAATTTAAACCAGGACTAGAAGATCTGAAACCAGGACTAAAGAACTGAAACCAGGACTAGTAGAACTGAAACCAGGACTAGTGGAACTGAAACCAGGACTAAAGAACTGAAACCAGGACTAGTAGAACTAGAACCAGGACTAGTAGAACTGAAACCAGGATTAAAGAATTTAAACCAGGACTAGAAGAACTGAAACCAGGACTAAAGAACTGAAACCGGGACTAGTAGAACTGAAACCAGGACTAGTAGAACTGAAACCAGGATTAAAGAATTTAAACCAGGACTAGTAGAACTGAAACCAGGACTAGTAGAACTGAAACCAGGACTAAAGAACTGAAACCAGGACTAGTAGAGCTGAAACCAGGACTAGTAGAACTAGAACCAGGACTAGTAGAACTGAAACCAGGACTAGAAGAACTGAAACCAGGACTAAAGAACTGAAACCGGGACTAGTAGAACTGAAACCAGGACTAGTAGAACTGAAACCAGGATTAAAGAATTTAAACCAGGACTAGTAGAACTGAAACCAGGACTAGTAGAACTGAAACCAGGACTAGTAGAACTGAAACCAGGACTAGTAGAGCTGAAACCAGGACTAGTAGAACTAGAACCAGGACTAGTAGAACTGAAACCAGGACTAGTAGAACTGAAACCAGGACTAGTAGAACTGAAACCAGGACTAGTGGAACTGAAACCAGGACTAAAGAACTGAAACCAGGACTAGTAGAACTGAAACCAGGACTAGTAGAACTGAAACCAGGATTAAAGAATTTAAACCAGGACTAGTAGAACTGAAACCAGGACTAGTAGAACTGAAACCAGGACTAAAGAACTGAAACCAGGACTAGTAGAGCTGAAACCAGGACTAGTAGAACTAGAACCAGGACTAGTAGAACTGAAACCAGGACTAGTAGAACTGAAACCAGGACTAGTAGAACTGAAACCAGGACTAGTAGAACTGAAACCAGGACTAGTAGAACTGAAACCAGGACTAGTAGAGCTGAAACCAGGACTAGTAGAACTGAAACCAGGACTAGTAGAACTGAAACCAGGACTAGTTACTGAAACCAGGACTAGTAGAGCTGAAACCAGGACTAGTAGAGCTGAAACCAGGACTAGTAGAATTGAAACCAGGACTACTAAACCTGAAACCAGGACTAGTAGAGCTGAAACCAGGACTAGTAGAACTGAAACCAGGACTAGTAGAGCTGAAACCAGGACTAGTAGAACTGAAACCAGGACTAGTAGAACTGGAACCAGGACTAGTAGAACTGAAACCAGGACTAGTAGAACTGAAACCAGGACTAGTAGAGCTGAAACCAGGACTAGTAGAGCTGAAACCAGGACTAGTAGAACTGAAACCAGGACTAGTAGAACTGAAACCAGGACTAGTAGAACTGAAACCAGGACTAGTAAACCTGAAACCAGGACTAGTAACTGAAACCAGGACTAGTAGAACTGAAACCAGGACTAGTAGAACTGAAACCAGGACTAGTAGAACTGAAACCAGGACTAAAGAACTGAAACCAGGATTAAAGAACTGAAACCAGGACTAAAGAACTGAAACCAGGACTAGTAGAACTGAAACCAGGACTAGTTAACCTTAAACCAGGACTAGTAGAACTGAAACCAGGATTAAAGAACTGAAACCAGGACTAGTAACTGAAACCAGGACTAGTAGAACTGAAACCAGGACTAGTAGAACTGAAACCAGGACTAGTAGAGCTGAAACCAGGACTAGTAGAGCTGAAACCAGGACTAGTAGAACTGAAACCAGGACTAGTAGAACTGAAACCAGGACTAGTAGAACTGAAACCAGGACTAGTAGAACTGAAATCCGGACCAGCAGAGCCAAAAAATGAACATAACAAATCAGTGACCCAGTTCTGTTGTGTCTGTCAGGTCTTTATTCACAGCTCAAGAGTCCAAACAGAACCAAAACTAATGACAGCTAGCAAACAGCTGTGCCGGCTGCCAATCAAAAGGCCACGCCCCCAATTCCACATAAACGTCTTTCTTTCTACATTATTTATTTATGCTGCAACGTGAAGGTCAGGTGACTCTCTGAGCCGCCCTGGTGGTCGGTCCAGGAACTGCAGTTTCACAAACGTCGTGTCACAACGAACTTAACTCCTGTTAGATTATTACAACACATGTTCACCTCCCTTAAAAATTACCAACAAAACCTCTTCATACCAGAATATTAATCTAAATCAGTGGAAAATTCAAGAAAAACGAGGCCGAGTAAAACTCGTTCAGACACATCAGAGTTCAGCCTCGACTGCAGAGTCATCGAACCGTCTACTGTTGACATAAGATTTGCATCCGTGCGTGCGTGTGTTTGCATAAATAAGATAACAAGCTAACGGGTTAGGTAGGTCATCCCAGGTCTTCAGTTTGGCTTTATTTTTTTTTGCTCCCGTCATCGATGTTTCTTTATTTTCTCAGCGGGCGGTCAATCGACAACCTTTGACAGTTCCTTAATGTTACCACGGCAACAGGTCTATCTATGTCATTAGAGAAATATGCAGTTTTCCTTCATTTTCACAGTATTTATATGAATAAAGGATGTGGAAACAATGTTGTATTTTTTTATATTGACTTAAAGGAAAAAAAAAACAATAAAAAAAAGAGAGCAGCTACGAGCAAAGATGACGACCAAGATGACGAGATGCCGGGTTGGTTCAGTAAAGTTACGTGATTTGAGTCACATGACACACAACTTTGTTATTTTAAACATTTTTAGATCCACTTCCTTAGCAAAAGCTGAATAAAACCAGCTGTTAGAAACGTTCTGCAGCATTACGGTCGGGCCGTTATTTCAGGTCTACGGTGCTGTAATAATGAAATTCGTCGGCACAGACCGTAGACGGCAGAATCACCCAACAACTTTCGATAATTCTTCACTTCCTACTGGTAATACTTCTTTCTCATTCCCACATTGGAAGAATAAGTGAGTTAAAGTACTAAGAGATCTGCATGGTGGCTAAAGGGGGGCAAATATATCGATATGACAATATATCGCGATATTTTGCCGGCTAATTCGCTAGATATTCAAAACTTGAATATAATTTTTTTTTCAAATAAATCAAGTAATAATAAATTAAGTTTCAGATGGGTTGTAAATAAATATAAAAGGGCTTAATTAATATTGTTAATTTCTTATCATGTAAATATGTTGTAACTTTAGCTTGTATAGTTACAATAAAATAGCATGGCTAATTTAAATTACATTGTTTTGACTCAGTTTTTCCTATGAATTATCACCATAATCAGATTTTAAGATGTATAATGCCTTTTACACTTTTCATGTTTATAATAAGTATTTATTTTGTACATCTTTCCAATGAAGATTTACCCCCCCTCCCCAAAAAAAAGATCTACCAAATATCCTCTTCAGTGCCACAGAAAAGCCAGTTAACTCGAATGGTTTGCAAAGAGTGCTGCTTAAATGAGAGAAAACGGTCAAACCGAAGGTTTTATTGTTTTGGATTCCAACTGTAATCTTTTTTAAATGTCAGCGCGGGTGTTAAAGTGCCTGCTGCGTTACCCGGAGAGAAGCTGGGAGCTTCTCCGCCGTTGCCCGGAGCCCGGACTGCCCGGAGTGACCGGAGCCCGGAAATCTCCAACGAGGGAGGCTCAGCAGAGGAGCCGTGGATGGTCTCGGTTCACCGCGCTACATCCCGACCTTACAGTCCACGTATTTCAGTTCTCCTCACACAGAACCGGTCCTACAGCTGCTACAGTAAATTTGACTTTACAACTCTGCCATTTAAAGCACCTTGTTGTGATAAAGTGTTCAGTTAAACGAGATGAGAGTCCCCCAAATGTCAACGCCAGATGTCTTTGTGGTTTTTGTTGGGAGGGCTTCTGGTGGACGAATAATTAATAAAAACCCTGATTATTAAAACTTGGCTGTTGCAGCCTTAATAAACTAAAGGTCAACTCTTTTTTTCAGTGTAAAGACTTAAATGAACACGATAGAAATACCGAGTCACTTCGAGAGACGGGTTGAAAAGCTGCAGGTTGGAAACTGTGGATGTGAATTTACAGGAATTCATGGGTACAGACTGGAAATGTCCAGATTAGCCGGTAACTGGTAACATGGTACTTTTGAAACCAGGGATGGACCAGTCACATTTAGGTCCGGGCTCCCGGGTCCGGGTCATTCCATTTTGAGAATCTGCTGAGCAGCTTTTCCTCTCTGTCCAACCAACATGTGAAAAGTTCTATTTTCGTGCCACTTTCACCGTCCAATTTGAAATATTTAGAAAATTGCAGACATTTCCAAATTTTTTCTGAAATGCAGAGCAGCACAGGCTGCTCTCTGGGAAGAGTGAGGACGATACGAGCTCTCAAGTTTGAATCTATGTCTTCAATGACACCTAAAAAAATTGATTAAAAATGTATGAATTCATTTTTTTTTTTTAAAGTCATAGGAAGGGTGAAAAACTTAAATACCGCGAGAAAGTGTCGTAAACGCTGACGTCAAGTCACTAGCTACAACTGCTACTCCAGATCGTTGGTTATGCCTACGTAAAACTGATATAAACGGACGTAAACAAGAATACAGATTATATTTGACTGAGCACATTGGTTCAACTCGGCTCATCTGTTCATACTAATCTATTTTATACCTTATCCTACATTGAACGTTAATTATTTTAATACCGACCATCCCAGTTGTTCAGCTAACTACGCCTACATCCCCTCCACGAAGGTCCAGCGACTGAGATAATAGTAAATAATAATGATAATACTACTACATTTGATTTATTTAAGGCACCTTTCAGGGACTCAACATCGACTAACATCAAGTGCGTTGGAACTGGAGGACCAACTTTGTACCACTGCGATGCAGTCGTGCTTCAAATGCAGCATCCAAAGGATCCGGTCCCCGAACCGGACCTTAACTTCTACATCTGGACCTGAACTGACTTTTTGTCGAGGTCGGACAAAACTGTCATCTCCAGTCCACTTCCAATGTAAAAAAGGGGTTTTACATCACTTTATTTCTAATTATTGTACCAAAGAAAACCAACAGCAACTAGATATAAAGAAAAAGGAATCTCTCGGGTACCGTGTAGTTAGTTTAAAAAACTGTGTTTTTTGGCAAAAACAAGATCTTTTGATGAGTTTAGCTGACAGCTGACGGTGGAAGGTGTGGCCGTCCACGCAGCTTTATCGTAAATTACCATTGGTTTTGGGATGAAATGAATTCCTGTGGTTGTATCTGGGTAGCGGGTGTCACTTTTACCACCGCTCAACCATTTTAAGATAAATAAACGTCTTTCGTGGTTGTAGCTATTGGTTGTAGCTGCTGCCGAGCCGATTTTGATTTGGAAGTTTGGATCGGATTTCTGACAGTTTGGGGATAAAAATACGCTGCACCCTCACAAAACTACAAGTGTTCCTTTTTTCTAATACAAAGTTTAAATAAATAATCCAGCGATTTAAATGTTGATACAAGGCAAGTAAAAACGACTCTTTTTCCACTGATGTGAACGAGAGAGATGGCTGTTTGGTCCAACCGGATCAACCAGATATTCTGACCCGGATGTAGGAGGATGTTTCTCATTGGTCGGTCAGGGACCAATCTGAAGGCTGACAAAGGGTCAATTAGTGCGTTTTTTTATTTTCTTTTCCCCCAAAACTTCTTCTAAAAAGAACAACGTCTCAGTTTCTGGGAGAGATTTTCCCTCCACAGTTTCCGTCTGCTGCGAAGGCCTAAACCGTGAGCTAATCCGTCTGAACGATACCAGAACCGGACCAGAACCGATCAGGACTCCGACCGATAAATCAATCATTACACTTTATCTCAGGAAGATAAGGATAATCCAAATACTCCAGAAACCGTGTTTGGAGACATTCCCTCGCAGAATGTTGGACGTGTGTCAGACAACAATCAGCATTCCAGTTAAGTTTAGTCACCGAGGTCGTCATGGTGACCGGCGGCCTTGTGAGACAGTAATTTCAGGGTAACCCAGAAATGCTCGGGGAGTTTAGGCCGACGTGACGGATCTAAGCATAGCCTCCACTTAAACCGGGCCGCCCCAGAATAGAGCGGCTAGTGGCGGCCGCGGCGTTGCTGCGCCACCGCTGGTATCTCCGCCACCACCTCCTGACTCAGCGCTTCTCAGCCAGATGCCTCTGCAGCGGCGCTCAGAGCCGTCCGCGGCGGACGCCACATGTGGACAAGTGTCTGAGAGAGCAGACGTTCGTCTTCCTCCTCCCAGCATGCACCACGTACGAGGCATGCAAGACGCATTGGGTGTAATTATAGAGCCAACACGGACACCACACCCGTCCAGAAATACGCCGTTCTGTGTTGGAGCTGTCTTGTTAGGTGGGGGTCGGGGGGGTCAAAAGGGGGGGGGGGCTCCCGCCGCTTCACGCCATTTTCTCGCCGCTCAGACCAGTTCAGGTCCAGTTAAGGGCTCGGCTAAACTGGACGAGGCCTAAATGCGGAGCCAGAGCCGAGAATAGGACGTAACTCTGCCTCCGTCATCAAACTGCCACGGCACCGCCGCAAATAGGACTCAGACGCTACTGGAGGAGCTGATGCAGACAGATGTGTCTCTCTAAGTGAGACGTCTACGCACGTTCTCTTCCTTCAGGTCACCGTGCACTTTAACTACACAGTGGTATTTCATAATTAGACTAATGATATATTTTTTTTTTCAATAAAATAAATAAAACCTCTTGGATCCGCTGGACCTCCGTCCTGCAGCAGGCTGGACGGGGTCCTTAAAAATTCTTAATCTTCCTAAAATAAGGCCTTTAAATGTCTTAATTTGTACTCCAGATCGTCCCCCCTGGACACACGTCCCACGAATGCGGAGTCATCTGAGAACTTCTGGAGATGGCAGGAGTCCGTGTTGTGGTGGAAATCGGAGGTGTAAAGTGTGAAAAGGAACGGAGCGAGCACTGTACCCTGCTCCCTGTGCTGCAGACCACCACATCAGACACAGTTGCGGAGCCTCACGTACTGCGGCCTGTTGGTGTGGTAGTCCATGGTCCATGCAGCCAGGTGACAGTCGACTCCTGCTTCCTCCAGCCTCCCCAGAGCAGCGATGGCTGGATGGTGTTAAAAGCACTGGAGAAGTCAAAGAACATGACTCTCACAGTGCTGCCGGCGCTCTCCAGATTGACCTGTGCATCAGGTAGATGACAGCATCATCCACACCGATGCCAGGCCGGTACGCGAACTGCAGGGGCTCCATCACGTCAACCACCTGCTGTCTCAGGTGGCCGAGTAGAATCCTCTCCATGGTCTTCATCAGGTGGGACGTTAAGGCTACTGGTCTGAAGTGGTTGGGCTCCCTGGGTTGTTCAGTCTTCGGAACCGGAACCACACAGGAGGTCTTCCACAGGAGTGGAACTCTCTCCAGACTGAGGCTCAGTTTGAAGATGTGCAGGAGCACAGCACAGAGCTGGTCTAAAAGGTGTTGTTGTAAATGTCATCACATCGGCTGCTTTAAAAAGGTGCAGCTCATTTTAACGGGATCTTCTTCTCGACCCGGGATCAGAGGGGATAAGCCCGAGCCTCTTGAACTGGTTCCTACTCGCCTCCACACCTTAAGCTCCGGGGGGCCGGGGGCCGCTTTAATGTCATTACCGTCGCCGTGGTGACGAGACGCCCTGCAGCTGATCAGCAACAAGTTCCTGCAGAGAAGAACCGGAGAGGCGGCATTCTGTCCTAATTTCTCCTGGTTGCTGAACATAACGGGGTGGGGGGGAGTTCAAGGCTGCAAGGTTTTTTTTTTTCTCTTTCGTGCATGTTTACAGGCCGGAGCTTCGGGAGCTGTGTGCTGGCCTGCGGTCCCGGCCCCGCCCCCCCACCCCCCGGTCATCCCGTTGCTGCTTCCACCTGCCTGCGGGTTGTTGTTGTAAACATCATCAGATCGGCTGCTTTGAACTATTATTTTGAGAACGCCGATCAAAACCGAGAGGGGCATTATCGGCCGATACCAATCGGTTGCCGATCGGTTGATGCATCTCTTAACTATAACGGACCAAATTCAGGTCACTAAACTGAAGCGAATGACGCCGCAGTGCCTCAGATGACCAGCAGGTGACTTCAGGAGTGAGTCGACCTTCGACCCCCGCCCCGATAAAAAGGTTCAACGTTGCAGCAGAAATAAAAATCAACATCCTCGTTAGCAGAGCGTAATAACCCCTGGATTCAGGTCTTGGCCTCTCTCAGGTCCTGTCAGCCGGGAATCGATCCGGCCCGCTGGATCAGCTGTGAGATAATCAATCACCCTGATCCATCAAGCCGTTGACTGGGATCCTTGATCAGGCAGCCGGAGCCTGACAGATGGATCAGACTCAACCTGGACGTTTACTGACGTAAAACAGCTTTATTTTACAGGAATTTAAACTTTTGGTGACAAACAAAAACCTGAAAACCCCCAACAGCACACCTGGGGACTCTAAAAGTGCACTACTTTCTCAGACATGTTAGTTTCCTCCCTCCAGGTAAAACCTTCACCTATAATCATGCTCGAATCCCACAGGTGCCGCCTTTATTTTGACACCAAACATGTCCAGATACGACTCGTAGGTGCTGAGATAAACTCATGTTCAAGCAGGAACCTCCCAAACCCACCTGGATCTAAACACCTGGTTCTACACACCTGGACCAACACACCTGGACCTACACACCTGGTTCTACACACCTGGCTCAACACACCTAGCTCTACACACCTGGACCTACACACCTGGACCAACACACCTGGACCAACACACGTGGACCAACACACCTGGACCAACACACCTGGACCTACACACCTGGTTCTACACACCTGGCTCAACACACCTAGCTCTACACACCTGGACCTACACACCTGGACCAACACACCTGGACCAACACACCTGGACCAACACACGTGGACCAACACACCTGGCTCTACACACCTGGGCCAACACACCTGGGCCAACACACCTGGACCTACACACCTGGCTCTACACACCTGGCTCTACACACCTGGACCTACACACCTGGACCTACACACCTGGTTCTACACACCTGGCTCTACACACCTGGACCTACACACCTGGACCAACACACCTGGTTCTACACACCTGGCTCTACACACCTTGACCTACACACCTGGACCTACACACCTGGACCAACACACCTGGTTCTACACACCTGGCTTTACACACCTGGACCAACACACCTGGCTCTACACACCTGGACCTACACACCTGGACCAACACACCTGGTTCTACACACCTGGCTCTACACACCTTGACCAACACACCTGGTTCTACACACCTTGACCTACACACCTGGACCTACACACCTGGACCAACACACCTGGTTCTACACACCTGGCTCTACACACCTGGACCAACACACCTGGACCTACACACCGGGCTCTACACACCTGGCCCCAACACACCTGGATCTACACACCGGGCTCTACACACCTGGCCCCAACACACCTGGATCTACACACCTGGACCAACACACCGGGCTCTACACACCTGGCCCCAACACACCTGGATCTACACACCTGGATCTACACACCTGGACCAACACACCGGGCTCTACACACCTGGCCCCAACACACCTGGATCTACACACCTGGATCTACACACCTGGACCAACACACTTGGATCTACACACCGGGCTCTACACACCTGGACCAACACACCTGGATCTACACACCGGGCTCTACACACCTGGACCTACACACCTGGTTCTACACACCTGGCTCCAATCTGGGGGCCGTTGATCCCTGATAGGAATCTAAACGTTAGAATCAGGTGTGTTGGAGCAGAGCGACGTCTAAATTCACAGAGACCTCATCGGGTCATCGTGCAGTAGAGTCACCTTGACCTCTCAGTACCAGGTAGACGCAGGTATTGGTCCAGGTATTCCGGACCAGCTCGGTTAGATTTCTCTCTAAAAACCAGTTCTGTCATTGTCATGTTGGAGGAAATCCAGTTTTCATTTGTGGTTTTTAGCTCGTTCTTTGTTTCTAACCGCCGTGGGCGTGGTCTCTCCCTCAGGTGTCCCCTCTGACAGCACGTGGGGGGGAAGGTGTGCAGGTATGGGGCCCCAGGTGATTCAGACAGAAGCCTCGTCGTCCTCCAAACATCAGCAGCACGTGTTTTACCTGATTGTGTGGCGGCATTAAGTGATTAAGTGGGCGGGGCTCGGTTTACCTGAAGACCTGCTCAACCTGCCGGCTGCAGGAATCCAACGTTTTCACTTTGACGGAGTTGACAGGTGAGCAACACTGATCCAGGTGAGGGGTGTCGCTCCCTCTGTGTGATGACACGGCCTCGTGAGCCATGTGTGTTGAGGCCAGGTGTGTGGGGGCCAGGTGTGTAGGGGCCAGGTGTGTAGGGGCCAGGTGTGTAGGGGCCAGGTGTGTAGGGGCCAGGTGTGTTGGGGCCAGGTGTGTTGGGGCCAGGTGTGTTGGGGCCAGGTGTGTTGGGGCCAGGTGTGTTGGAGCAAGTGTGTAGGGGCCAGGTGTGTTGGGGTCAGGTGTGTTGGTCCAGGTGTGTAGGGGCCAGGTGTGTTGGTCCAGGTGTGTAGGGGCCAGGTGTGTTGGTCCAGGTGTGTAGGGGCCAGGTGTGTGGGGTCCAGGTGTGTGGGGTCCAGGTGTGTTGGGGCCAGGTGTGTGGGGTCCAGGTGTGTGGGGTCCAGGTGTGTTGGGGCCAGGTGTGTTGGGGCCAGGTGTGTAGATCCAGGTGTGTTGCTCCCAGGTGTTTTGGGGCCAGGTGTGTTGGGGCCAGGTGTGTAGATCCAGGTGTGTTGCTCCCAGGTGTTTTGGGGCCAGGTGTCCAAACCCTTCCCGCCCGCCCTGCCCGCCCCCTTTCTCCTAACGCACCATGATTGGTTCGGTACATTTTGTACCGCAACACAAGTGACCCAGTTCACGAAAGAGAATCTCCAGTTCAGAACTTCAGACATCGGGTCACATTTAAGGTGAAATTAAACCAGAAAACCAATAAACTCCACGTTTTTCACCATATGCAAACATTATAAAACATATTCTAAGAAGAAATCAATCAATTAAGGCAAGAGAAATATAGAATAGTTGTGACAACAACCTAAAAATGTGCAGTTCTATTTACAAGTTCAAGCAAATGTTTAAAGAAAATATTGTAATTAAATATAAAACACTATAACTATAAAGTATATTATCAAAAACATTCAAGAATGTGAAACGTCAATTTTATATTTTGTTTTATTTATTTTTTGTCTTCTTTATGCATTGTTTGTTTCCCTGGATTAATGCTAATGTTTCAGATTTAAGCTGATCACAAGAGAAAAAGGGTAGGCACTATAAGCTACGGCTTCAGCCTACACCTTTTCGGCAAAAGCAATGTTTATTTTACTTTTTCCATGTTGTTTTGTAAAATAACTTGTACAAGACCGAAATAAAGACCAGTCATTCATTCATTCATTCTGCAAAATTATGATAAAAAAAATATAACTTATAACGATGTATAATGATACCAGAGAGCCAGTGCAGGTAGATGACCTGATCCAGAACCTTTTAACTGGGTCGTAGCTAGTTTAGTTTGGACGCATTTAAACAAAAACAGTTTCTATACTAAAAAAAACACTCAAACAGCTGTTTTTAGTGATAAACTACAAATCAAAACAATAAGAGGAGCAACACAGCAGGATGCTGCAGCGTCATCAGCCAATGATGACGCTGCAGTTTCGTGCAGGTGGATGTGAGGATGGGGGGTCAGAGGTCAAGGTGGGGGGGGGCTTGTTTCCCTGAGATCATCAGAAGATGAGAAACAAAGAGCCGTCTGGGCGCGGCCTGGTAGGGCATGAAACCAGAGGAATAAAGCAGGTGGACCTGGCGTGATTGAAGGTGACCGAGGCAGTACCGGGTCCCCGGGGACCAGAACTGGGCCTGACAGGGCGGGGGCTTTAAAGGGGACCTATTATGAAAAACAGGTATTTTCTTGCTTTAACATATATAAAGTGGTCTCCCCTCAGCCTGCCAACTCAGAGAAGGAGGAAAGCAACCAAATTCTGCAGTGTCTGTACAGCCGCCCGGATGAGCCGTCCAGTGTGATGTGGATCTACGAGCCGTTCAGATTCTGATTTACAGAGGTTGGCCTCCAATGCGTGAAGCCACGCCCACAACTAACTCAGGCCGGAACAACAACAACTAACTCCGCCGGCTGGAGCTTCCGCCATTTTTTCATAGCGGTGTATCGCGTCTTTCAGGCAGCCAATCAGCACAGAGCCTCGTTATCATAGACTGCGTTTACATGCATCAATAACCCTTTTAAAACCAGAATATTAGCAATAACCCGGTTTTGCACGGCCATGTAAACACCAATAACCCCTTTGAATAACTGGAATTTCATATTCAGGTTTTTAAAAACCTGAATATGACCCCTGGGTTACTCCTTTTCCAACACGAATATATGGTCATGTAGGAACAGGAATCTGTTTTCTGCGCATGTTCTTTCCGCAAGGAATCCTGGTCTTTTGAGTCCAGGAAGTTCTTATAAACATGAGTTCAGAGGCTGAATTTCTAATTTATATAGAAAAACCAATCAAAAGCTTGTTTTTAAGACATTCAAGGCCTGTTTAAAATAGGTATTAGATCCATAATAGTTCCCCTTTAACCCTTGTACTGTCTTCGGGTCAAAATGACCTAATTCTCCTATCCTTCTTTCCTCCTGCTCTCTCCTTCCTTCTTTACTCCTTTCCTCCCTTATTTACTCCTTTCCTTCTTTCCTTCCTTCCTTCTTTTCTCCATTACTTCCTTTCTCCCTTCCTTCCTTCTTTCCCTCCTACCTTCCTTCCTTCTTTTCTCCCTTCCTTCCTTCTTTCCTGCCTCCCTTCCTTCTTTCTTTTTTCCCCTTCCTTCCTTTTTTCCTCCTTTCCTTTCTTTTCTCCATTACTTCCTTTCTCCCTTGCTTCCTTCTTTCCTTCCTTCCTTCCTTCTTTTTTCCCTTCCTTCCTTCTTTCCTCCCTTCTTTCCTGCCTTCCTTCCTTCTTTTTTCCCTTTCTCCCTTCTTTCCTCCCTTCTTTCTTTCCTTCCTTCTTTTCCTCCCTTCCTTCCTTCTTTTTTCCCTTCCTTCCTTCTTTCCTCCCTTCCTTCCTTCCTTATTTTTTCCCTTCCTCCCTTCCTTCCTTCCTCCCTCCTTCCCTCCTTCCTCCCTTCCTTCCTCCTTTCCTCCCTCCCTTCCTTCCTCCCTTCTTTCCTCCCTTCCTCCCTTCCTTCTTTCATCCCTTCCTTCTTTCCTCCCTCCCTTCCTTCTTTCCTCCCTTTTTTCCTTCCTTCCTTCCTTCCTTCTTTCCTTCCTCCCTTCCTCCCTCCCTTCCTTCTTTCCTTCCTCCCTCCCTTCTTCCCTTCCTTCCTCCCTTCCTCCCTCCCTTCCTTCCTTCCTTCCTTCCTTCCTTCTTTCCTTCCTCCCTCCCTTCTTCCCTTCCTTCCTCCCTTCCTCCCTCCCTCCCTCCCTTCCTTCCTTCCTTCCTTCCTTCCTTCCTTCCTCCCTTCCTCCCTCCCTCCCTTCCTTCCTTCCTTCCTTCCTTCCTTCCTTCCTTCCTTCCTTCCTTCCTTCCTTTCTCCCTCCCTTCCTTCCTTCCTCCCTCCCCTCCTCCTCCCTTGACCTGAAGACATCACCAGGGTTAATCAGAGCTCCATCCTCTCCTGCAGACTCGCCTGTCCGTCAAAGCTGCTCTTTAATCGATTAACGGTCGGTCAGAGGAGAGGACGGGCTGCTGGCCCCGGTCCCGGCCCGGTACCGGGGCCTGGACGGGGCTAACAGGGTCCTGCGTGGTTCTGGTTCTGTTGGACCGACACCTGCCGGTGATGATGCAGGTGTGCTCTCTGCCCTCGGCGCTGCCTGACAGGTGCAGCAGGTTGTTATTATTATCATAATAATTATAATAAAAGTCTCACCTCAGCGCGACCCGGACCGAGCTCTCGTCCTGGCCGGTGCCGGTCATGGTTCCGGGCGGGGTGCAGGTCCAGACGTCCCTGGGGGGGTGAGGACAGAAAACTGCTGCAGGTTTCCCCGGGACAGCCGCCTCACCTCTACTGCGCCTGCGCCATTTAACCCTGCAGCAAAGCCCCGGTCCGGCGGATCCGACCCGGTTCGGAGGGACCACTACCCGGTCCGGATGCTCACGCGCACGCGGCTGCTGAGAAGGTGAGGCGTCCGCGAGCTCCGTGCACGCGGGGGGTGGTGGTGACGCAATGCGTCAGCAGGCCACGCCCCCTCCGGGACCAGGGTGACGTCATCACGTCCCAGCTGGTGTTGATTGTGAAAAACAATATTTATCAAAATGTAACCCTTGTACTGTCTTTGGGTCAAAATGACCCAATTCTTTTATCCTTATTTCCTCCTGCCATGCTCTCTCCTTCCTTCTTCCTTTCCTCTTTTCCTCCTTTTTTACCCTCCTTTATTCCCTTTTCTTCCTACCTCCCTTTCATCATACCTTCCTTTATTACCTTCTTTGCTTTTCCTTCCTTCTTTCCTTATTTTCTCCATTCCTTCCTTCTTCCTTCCCTTCTTTCTTTCCTTTTCTCCCTTCCTTCCATCTTTTTCTCCCTTCCTTACTCCCTTTCCTACTTCCTTCCTTCTTTTGGCCCAAAGTCGGCCTAACATTCACATACATTTCACATACATAAGTGTAAATTCATCCACAGAAAGCCTGAACTCCTTGTACTCAAAAAAAGAACTTGATCAATATATGAGGACGATCTACTCATCAAAAAACACAAAGGCACAAAAGACCATCGGCATCTGTAAATCGCTCAATTTGTTTACATGAAACCTTCTCTCGCACATTATGTTGTTTTTATTTTTACTTATCTTTTTAATTTACATTCAACTGTCTTGTCCTTTATATATTATTCTGTTTATTTCTTTTCAATATGGTGTTGGAATCTCTGTATTTGTATGTTACCTTTGTTCTTAATTTTTCATTGTGTTTAAAGATTTAAATTAAAAAAAAAAAAAAGGGTTTGATTGTGTGTTTAAAGTCTTAAAAAAATGTTTAGGGTCAGGACTTTTTTTTTAATTCAAGGTCTTTTTATTGTTTTTTTTCAAGTTTTACAGAATAATTACATACCAGAGAATTAGAATTAACATAGTAAATATGATAAATACTTATAACCCCCACATGTCATTCTCCAACGGAGCCCCATCCCTACAACTTGGCTAGGATTGATATTGGGCACAAACTCAGTACTTTGACATATTGTTGTTCTTTTTGTTTTTTGGGGGAGTTTTAAAAGAATGTGTCGTTTATTTCACTTAAAAACAATTATTACACATTTTTCTTGCTTTACTCAAATTGAAAACAATAGTTTTGGAAGTCGTTTTCCCTGAAATGTGTTAGTTTGATTGTGTGCTTAAAGTTTGTTTTTTTCAATATAAAAATAAGAGTTACCTTACATAAAAGGAAACATCAAGGGCAGCTGAATTATTGTCCAGCATTCGAATCAATCATTCATCTTACAAGTCAGGTATTTATGAGATATCAGAAAGCAACATTCAGTTTCGTTTTATATGAGAAAAGGAAAGAGAAAAAAGAAAGAATGATGTCTACCAGGATATAAACCTAGGATAAACAGTTTAGGGTCAAGAACAAATTTGTGTTTAAAGTGTTTTAAAGAATTGTTTAGGGTAAAAATTAGTGGTTTTTTTCACTTAAAACTGAAAACAAGAGTTTTGGAGGCTGTTTTTTCCCTGAAATGTGTTTGTTATTTACACAGAAACAACAGCTTAACTCTCCTGTTGGCAAAATAACTTCTCCTTAGTCCTCGGAATGAAAATAAACAAATCAGAGCTCCTTTCCAGAAAACCATGATGTAGTTTCACATTGCAATCATTTCATACTTTAATTCAGATTCAGGTTCAGACGACTTTATTGATCCCTTTGGGAGGTTCCCTCTGGGAAATCTCCATGTCACTCACTCAGCACTGTCGTATGCAAATCAAACACCCCAAAAACCAAACACCCATATAAAAATAAAAATAAAAAAGTGCAGTGCCATAAATAGAATTATATGAATAGAAAAGAAATAAGTATTATGAAACATTGCACAAAGTTATTGCACTGTCACTGACCCCCCACAGTCCCTCTGTTCTTCAGCTCTTAATCTTCTTTAGTCTTTTTTTATTATTATTTCCTGATGTTAAAGTATTTTGGCAACTGTTTAATGATTATATCCACTGCAAACCCATCTTCAGTTATTTTGTATAACTTTTGTATAACAACTGATCATGTTTGGCCTCCATCTGAACAGGTTTGTGGATTCAAAGGAATTTGTAATTAATCTGTTTATCCTTTTAGTCAAATTTAACATGCATGGAAGTAGATCTACAATAAAAATAATTTTCTCATTTCTATTCTTTGTTCTTCAAATGAAAACCCCAGAATCCTGGTCCAGATCCAGTTTGTGACCAGTTTCAGCCCTTCAGATATATATATATATAGTCTATATATATATATATATATATATAGGATTTAAATGTGGGTTTTTCCACAGGTTCGGTGGTCCTACCTGTGTTCACCCATATGGACTCAGAGTGGGATTTACCTGGTGCTCAGGTGGGGTCCAACTATTAATTATTATTCATTAATATTGTAAATTGCTCCAACAGGTATTGGACCCACACAATTTGCTCATTTTTTTAGCCCATGTCCATTTAGTCCACTTGTATCCCTCAAGGGTCGCATATATCATCATGTTTATGAATGAGGCTCCACATCATAGCACTCGACAACGGTTTCCATGGTGATTTCCTGTCCACGTGGTCCAATCAGATATTGATAAATGTCACCTGGGATCGCTGATCTGGCTACAGCACCAAACTCCTTGAAGGGTTATATATTATGCAGTGTAGAAGGATAAATAAATATTTCTTTAAAGAACATTTAAACATTTTATTGACGTCTCACCCATAGGCTATAACCAGAGGTGGTAGTAACGAGTTACATTTACTCTGTTACATTTACTTGAGTAGGTTTGGGGAAATTTTGTACTTTTAGGAATAGTTTTGAATCACTATACTTTTTACTTTTACTTGAGTAGATTTGTGAATGAACTGTTCCTCTTACGCCGCTACATTAGGCTTCGTTGAGCTCGTTACTTTTCTTTTATCCCTTTTATCCGCGTACGCGTCAATCTCATGACATCACTGGGTGATTCTTTGGGAAAAATGTTAGTTTTTGCATGTTTTGTCACATTTACACAGACTCAAACACACACAGAGTTTCTATGAGTTCATGGGCTTGTTCTAGTTCTGGTTAAAAAAGAAAAGTACAAAGGCTTGAAAGTTTGTGCTACTTGTGCTTAATTTATTTTTTTAATCTGTTATTATTTTATTTATTTTATTTATTAAAGTACTTGAATTTACTTTAAGATTATTTTAATTTAAGCAATTTTTTATTAATTTTAATTAATTTTATTATTTTATTGATTTAATTTGCCTGAAGATGATTATTTTGAAATTTCGTCTGTTTGAATGGTTGTGTTAAAAAAATAAATCAGACGTTACTTAACAGTTACTCAGTACTTGAGTCGTTTTTTCACCACCAAGTACTTTTTTACTTTTACTCAAGTAATTATTTGGATGACTACCTTTTACTTCTACTTGAGTCATATTATTCTGAAGTAACAGTACTTTTACTTGAGTACAATTTTTGGCTACTCTACCCAGCTCTGGCTATAACTTTATTTCATCACTAAGTTGCTTCTTAACAATTTTATTCTGGGAGGCACATCTGAAAATAAAAGATGAACGTATATCAACAAATTAGATGGAGTTAACAAGAAACAACACAAGTCTCTCGGGTTCTTGGTGTTTTGGTGCAAAAAACTATCGTCTTGCAGCGTTTTTCTGATGTTTATTTGCTTTAAACGCGCCACCAGTGCATCACCAGTCATCTAAACTGACTTAGGGCGCCATCTAGTGGCTCCCGATGTCACCACCACCGTTGGAGAGCGACAGAGATGAAACATCTCAAGGAAGGATATGATAGACTTGTAGTCAAGAAACCTAAACCGAGACCAAGACCAGAGAGTATCAAGACCAGTTCAGCTCAAGACCAAGACCAAAAACAAAGCTGGTAATTTCCTGATCCTGCGTGATTGTAGAACATCAGCTCCCTCCTGGTTCAGCTAGTTTCCATAAGAGGTTTATTCAACTGCAGCACAATAACACAGAGAAGTGGATGATGATGTTGAACTCACTATAAATGTTTCCATCCATCAGCTGAGATCAGATCTGTGTGGCGACTGCACTACCGCTATTTCTACACTATTGGAGGATTGACTCCAGTGCTTTTAAGGATTGACACGACTACTAACTAGTCCCAAAGTCCTCTAGCAGAATAACCAGCTCCAACACCCCCCTCCACCTCAGGAAAGACATGAATAGTAAATGTTACTGATTTAAATTGGACTGAATTTGGAGACGAAACCTGAATTTTAAATATTAAAGATTGAAATGACATTATTTAGCATGATAGTAGTAGACAGCAGCGCCACTTGAAGCCTATCAAGTTCCAAGATCATGCAGGAATGTGTCACTAATAGGGCTGGGGATCGATTCAAATGTCAAGAATCGATTCGATTCCGATTCTTAAGATTCAGAATCGATTATCATGATCCGATTCCATCCGATTCGATATTGATTTGGGTTACTGTTAATAAAACAGTTTTTTCAGCTGTTGCATGAATTATATGATTGTAGTTCTGCAACATATTAATACTAGTATTATATTGAGATTCAACAGCAAGTATTGCAGCTAATGATGCTGTAAGGACCAATCAGCTCCCAGAATGCTGATAGAACTGCTTTCAGAAACATTGTGGGGCAGAATTAACAAACAGATCCAGGGCAGCAAACAGAGACGGATGAAATCGGTTTTATTTTTTCCCCATTTATGAGAATTTGGTTTTTAACATTTATGCAAATGTAACCCCACGACAGTATAATAAAGCAAAGAAATATAGACAATTTATGCAATTATAACTGAAAACTTTAATGTTTTCATACCATATTTAAAGGCAAAAACATGGCACCAGTTATTCTCGTGTCCAACAAAATATTCCTTTTTTGGGCATAAACAAAAAAGTACCAAAAGTTGTAATGTAGTGATGAAATTTTTTTTTTTTTTTTTTTTTTTTTTTTTTTTTTAAATCGATCTTTAGACATATGAATCGATTTTTAGGAATTAATATGAGAATCAATTTAAAATCGGAGAATCGATTTTTTCAACACAGGCCTAGTCACTAACGACTCGGTCAAAGTGTGCAAGATATTAACTTCAATCATTTGTCCTAAAAGAAGGAATTTCAAGTCCTGACAGTTTCCAGAAGTCCTAAATACACGTCTGCAACACACTTGGTTGAAAACAGCAGGTGATGGAAGGTAACAGCGCCACCTTCAAACATCTGTTCACAGCAGCCGGTTATTTGGGGGCGGAGTCAGACACTCAAATCTGCTCCAACCCCACCTCTAAGGGGTGTGGTTATTTTTAAATTCAATTTAATTTTTGTGTGGATCCAGTGACGTTTATTTGAAGTAATCAGACAAGAAATGGGGCAGTGACGAGAGAAGACGCCACAACCCAGGACTCATCTTTTCGGTAGCACAATCGGAAATAACTGCTGATTAAGCCGACTTTGGGCTAGTACAAGCTGCCTGCTCTCGGCTAAACGTCGCTTTCGAACCCTTCCAGACCAACTCACAACCAGTCGGACCAACCAACTAAACATAGTCTCAATCTCAATATGACCGATTAAGCTCCGTCGGGTCTTTATTCACAGCTCTGGAGTCAACACAGAGCTAAAGGCTAAATAGCTAAGGTGAAGACAGCTCAGCATTGGCTGTGCGGATCAAATGTCGCCCGCCCCCACCCCGCTTCTCCATTAATGTATTGCTTTATATAGCGTGTTTATTTCTGCTGTAAAGTTTAACATTTGAAGTGGAGACTGGCTCCCTCTGGTGGTCAAAGGAGGAACTTCAACTTTGAACCCAACACAATAAAAATGAATTTTTCTGTGGTTATTGCTATATATATATACACAGAGGTGTCAAAAGTATTCACATTCATTACTCAGGTAGAAGTATAGATACTAGAGTTTAAAAATACTCCTGTAGAAGTTGAAGTATCAACTCAAGTTTTTTACTCAAGTAAAAGTATAAAAGTACTGGTTTCAAAACTACTTAAAGTATAAAAGTAAAAGTAATGTAAGGGGGAAAAAAGCCATTAAGGACAAAAGCCATTGATAATGAATGCATCTTAGTATAATGCAAATATATTAAAGAAGCATATATGTGTACTATTGAGCATTAACATGTGTTTCAGAGAGCAGGAGATATGATGACTAGTTGCCTATAAGTATTGTAATGGTGCAAAAAGTCAAACTTCAGAGGCATGTTATCATTTATCCTAACCTTTATTGGAATGTACATCCAAGTTTAGTTGCAGGAATCTGAGGGAACGGATGTAAGAACAAAACTGGACAAGAACATCTGAAACAACCACAACCAAATTCACTCTATCCGGATGGAGCAATTTAACTGGATAGTTTTTTTTAAAGGCCGAAATGAAATAGAGTAACGAGACTGTTTTTAAAATGTAAGGAGTAAAAAGTACAGATAATTGCGTGAAAATGTAAGGAGTAAAAGTAAAAAGTCATCTGAAAAATAATTACTCCAGTGAAGTATAGATAACCAAAATTTCTACTTAAGTAAGGTAACAAAGTATTTGTACTTTGTTACTTGACACCTCTGCCAGCGGCCAAGGATCTCATGACGGTCCTTGAAAAGGGTAGCTCCGTCAGCAGAGCGGACAGGGGCAATTGTCCGCTTCCTAGGGCCGTAGAGGGCTTTAATGGCATCATAAAATCCCTGGGTGTTATTGCAGTCTGCAAGGTTTTGGATCTCTTTGGCCTTCTGCACCCACCAGTTATCTTCCATGGTCCGGAGGCCGCGATGTGTCGCAGCTCTTGCTGCAACAAAGGTGGCTTTAAGGGAAGCAGATCCAGGGCAGGACAGGAGGGCTTTATGTGCATGGTGTTTGGCTTGAAGGAGTGACTGTATTTCAGTCGAGTTACAATCAAACCGGGCGGGTGGGGGTCGTTGGCCTGAAGGGTGAGGGCCTCCTGGCCGCGTGTCCGGCCCGGACCGGGTGGCCGGGGATTGCCTGGGTCGCGGTCCGCCGCCGCGGGATCCCTGGCTGCTTCTTTCCGCGCCGTGGGGGCCCCGCCCGCGGGCCCCCTCGGCCGCCGCCGGGTGGGGGGGGGGCCTCGCAGGCGGTGGGTTGCCTCCCTCCTACTTCTCCCCTCTGTGGGGTTGCCGGTGGCCTGGGTTCCGGGCTCTTCCTTGTCGGCCTCTGGTCTCGCGGGTGGCGGGGTTGCTCCCCCCCCTCCCCCACTATAGATACACTTCAGGTGGAGCTTTGTTTGGTTTATTACACACACACACACACACACACACACACACACACACACACACACACACACACACACACATATAGTCATTTAGTCACATGCATACACACACACACACACACACACACACACACACACACACACACACACACACACACACACACACACACACACACACACACACACACACACACACACACACACACACACACACATATAGTCATTTAGTCACATGCATACACACACACACACACACACACACACACACACACACACACACACACACACACACACACACACACACACACACACATGCATGATTATATACATACACACACACACACATAGACATACACACTGGCTTGTTCACCTGCATGCTGGCTCTCTAGTTTTTGGGTTTAGGTAGCGGTAGCGATAGCTTAGCTCAGACTGCGATCAGATCTCAAGATTTAGGTCGATTGCTGTTCGTGTTTTGGATGGCTCCGTGCCGGTTTCGTGCTTTGTTTGTGGTTTTTTTTGTTGCAGATTTCCAGTGCTTGACGTGTGTCTCCGTGTGTTCCTGCTTCCTGGATTGGCAGTGGATGTCGTCACCCCCCCCCCCCCCCCCCAAAAAAAAAAAAAAAAAAAAAAAAAAAAAAAACACTGGGTTTGTATGTGTATATTTATGTATGTGTACGCATATGTGTGCGTATATATATGTATATATTACATATAGTAATAATGCACATATATACACTTTTGGTTTCTACCGTCATGGTATCAATCAATAATATGTGTGCAGACAAGGTAAAAAAAAAAAAAAAAAAAACAATCAAACCAGTCCTGGTGACGTTTCCTTCACTGTCCAAGCGCTGTTGAAGCTGCACTATGGATGGCATGAAGCAGGGCTGGCCAGTCGGTGGGTTCCTCAGGGATCTGATCAAGGTTTCTTGCAACTAACTGACGGAGGTTGTCTTTGGTGTAGGGGCTGTTTAGTGCTGAGAGGTTGAGTTTCTTGTTTGGAGCTGTCCTAGTGAATGAAGAGTTTGGACCTGACCACGAGATGATCGGTCCAGCACATATACACACACACACACTATATAGATATATGTATATATATATTAGTGGTGGGACTTGATTAAAAAATGTATCTAATTAATTAGAGGCTTTGTAATTAATTAATCACAATTAATCGCATATCAATATTTGACACGAGAAACAACCTTTTTCAATTTAAATGGATTTTGGAATATGACTGAATCATTGAATTGACACATAAACAAGGTTAAACAACAAAATGGTGTTTATTTTGATAACTGAGTGTTAACATAATGTGCAATATGAATAATAGGAATATGATTGCATTGTCCACAGGGCACAAACTTATATTCAAGTTAGCTATATTCAAGCTTTTTCAGGACTTTTTGTAAACTTTCTTTGTCTTAAACACATTTGTTTTTGTTTAGTAAAATTAAAAAACAGCAAGTACATTCCAGAAAAGGAACTGAACATTGCAAAATAGTTAAAATATTCTTGGAATAAAATAAACAGAATGTGCTTTTATCCAGGTTTCTACTCGGTAGTTTTTTAAAACTAAAAAAAAAACTAAAAAAGAGTACTAAAAGAAAGTACTGTGCATCAGTCCATCCATCCATCCATCCATTATCTTACCCGCTTTATCCCTTGCGGGGTCACGGGGGTCTGCTGGAGCCTATCCCAGCTCATTTTAGGTGAGAGGCAGGGGTTACACCCTGGACAGGTCACCAGTCCATCACAGGGCCACATATAGACACACAAACCATGCTCACAATCACACTCACGCTCACACCTACGGGCAATTTTAGAATCATCAATTAACCTCATATGCATGTTTTTGGACTGTGGGAGGAAGCCGGAGTACCCGGAGAGAACCCACGCAAGCACGGGGAGAACATGCAAACTCCACACAGAAAGGCCCCTGCCGGGCCTGGGAGTCGAACCGGGAACCTTCTTGCTGTGAGGCAACAGTGCTAACCACTAAGCCACCGTGCTGCCAATACTGTGCATCAGTATTACGGGTAATTTCTACCGGGAACCCGTGCAATGAGAAATGTTCCGCACTGTTTGGAGTGCAAAAGTAAATTGCAATTAAATGCATTTGTTTTTTTGTCGCATTATTTTTCTGTAATTAATTTATCGTAATTAACACGATAAAGTCCCAGCCCTAATATATATATATATATATATATATATATATGTGTGTGTATGTATAAAATAAAAAGAAATAAATACATATACACAAATAAAGTACAAGGAGTCAGTAATGTAACATTTAACAAAACATTTTTTATTTACCCACAACAGAGGTCTGGTAGTTTTACATGAATGGATCATGGACGTTAATGCCTTACAAACATTACAGTTTTTTTTTTATTTTTAATTAATTATGTTATAACAAGAAAAAAATGTCACTATAAAATATGCAGAAAATGTGTTCCCATGTGGACAACTTGTGCAATTTCTCAAGACTCAATGGTTTCACTTGATTAAACGACAGTTTGATCCGTAGATTCCTTCAGTACCGTTAAAGTAAAGTAAACTGGCAGACATCAAAGTGAACAAGGAGACATTCGGTATGGAGTCGTTCAGGCATTCTTGGTTGTGATTATCTCAGCTGTAGGAACAAGGACATGAGAGCCGCTCATTAAAAAGGCGTGCGAAGCGGTGCTACGCCGCCAGGCGCCGTACTTACAGTTATGTAGGCTACGCCGCCGTCGGATGCCACCGATCCGTAGTCTGCTGGGCCCAACTCGGACCGTCGCTAAAAAGGATTTAAAAACTCATTCTAGAAATCTCACTGAGCGCGTTTAATTCCTCTTTAATTCAGAATTAAAATTAAATCCGATTTAAGATGAGTAAAAATTACCATGTAAACACCTAATTCCGAATGAAAATGGCCATTCCGAATTAAACTTAATTCCGAAGTAAGTGGCTGGTTTATTCCGATTTTAAATCCGAATAGAATAATTCCACGATCATGTAAACACTCATTCCGCTTTAAATTAATTCCGGTCTTTCTGCGTTGCTTGTTCCCTCGCCCGTCCGTCGCAATGATGCTTATATTCCGCGCTGGGCTTGTTTTCCAAACAAAGTTTAAAGATGGCAGCACGAAGTAAACGGTGGTCAAGAGCAGAGATGATTTATTTAATAAATAGCTTGGAGGACCAGGAAATAATTAAAAGAACAGATGGCAGGAAACATAAAAATGGTGAGCTTTTCAAAGTTGTAGCGGCTAAGTTTGTTTTTCTTCAGAACCTTCCCAACCCCCAGACCTTAAGAGGAATTGGATAAAGCCGATCAAACGTGTTTTCCATGTAAACCTCAATTCGGAATGACTATTTCCATGTAAACTCGAAGGAAAATCGTTTAATTCGGAATTATTTAATTCGGAATAATTAATTCCGAATTAAAAAACATCATGTAACCGTGGCCATTGCCCAGTTTCTGGAGGGATTAAAGTGGACAAAGATGTTTTTGCTGGTGTTTGAGACAGTAGGAAAAGAAATCATGCAAAGATCCAGCCGGGCTGGAGGAATGGTGGGTTCGGATAAACCGTTTTTTCAGCGTTGGTAACTCTTGCTTCCCTTTTATCCCGATGAAGAGGACGATCGGAGATGAGCAGAAGATGCGGCAGGAAAAAATACGGAAAGCAGCTCAACTCCCAGTTGAGACGAAGGCAGATGGAAAAAAAATAATAATAATAACTAAAGTGGCGTGCAAGTCACCCAAGTAAAAAAATAAAAAAATAATAATAACTAAAGCGGCGTGCAAGTCACCCAAGCGAGGGAGCGTCCCAGGTAAAGTCAGCTCCTGGAGCGCTCACCTGTGGGTTTGGTCACAACCACCAGGGGGCAGCACCGATATCCCAGGTTTCAAACAGAAAAGGAGAGTGGAACCAGAAACCGGAACCAGAACCCAGAACCAGAACCCGGGCCCCGTCTAGTCTACGTCGGAGGCTTCGTTGTCAGAGTGGAGGTAGTTGCTGCCTTTTACCCGGATGTAGTGGACGTGGCGCCGGTCGTCGGGGTCCGGGCCCCCGCAGGAGCACAGCGGCCCGGTGAACAGGTTCTCGATGTCCTCCAGCTGCCGGCCCTGCGTCTCGGGGAGGCAGCCCAGCACGAACAGCAGCCCCAGAACCACCAGGCCCGTGTACAGGAAGAAGGCGCCTGAAACGCACACAGAGACACGACGTCACCATTATACACAACGCAGGTTACCAGGATCACACTAATCAAATATTTCTACAATCCAAATCGCTAAAATTTCTGGATCTTGTCAGTTTCAATACAGCAAAACTAATGTTCAAAGCAAAGAATAATTCATTACCGGGACATTGATACTGAGGGGATATCTTCAAGTATATTGTTATATCATTGCTGTCTATTGTTCTCTATTATATTGTAGTATTATAGTAAAGTAATGATAACGTAATACTATACATTATAATTACTTCTATTATTACATACAAACATAGTAGCACAATTAAATGATGGGTGTTTGTTTTGTTTTCTTTTGTTTGCCTTAATTTGTTTGATTTTGACTATATTTATATAATTGAGTATTATATCACTGTATTGAACAGTTATTAAAGTAGGTATGTGTTTTATAAGTAAGCTTATTGAAACTCGTCTTATTATATGTTAGGGGTGTAACGATACACTAATCTCACAATACGGTACGATACACGATATTGAGGTCACGATAACGATACGATATTATAGCAGTATCTTTTTAACAACCTTGAATGAGGAACATATGACTGGAAAAAATGGTCTTTTATTTGAAAGACACAAAATACAAAACAATGCTGTGTGTTTGCCCTATAGTTCCAGTTTGTAATGCTTTATAACTGTTTGAGTTTTAAAGAGAAAGCCAGGCCAACCATTTTCCACAAACTGAACTAAAAGTAAATGTCAGTTATGCATCTTCAGTTTCATACAAGTACAAATATTTAGCCACAAACTGAATAGTTTCTCTCATGTATGATTTGACTTTTTTCTTTTCCAGAAATTTAACAACTAAAATTAAATAAATAAATAAAACTAAATAAAAACATATAATTTTACATCATAAAAAGATTGATTCATGCTCACCTTATAAGTGTAAGAGGAGATTTATTTTTGTTAAGAAGGTTATTTTGGTAATTCAGGGTTCAATATTTTATAAATATATTCTTTATATTCTGATGTAAATCAGGGACTATAATGACACTAGTCAGTTTATCTGTAGTGATTAGTCTGTTTTAGATTGGGTGGAGTGATACGCCACAGTACGGCACTAGGTGCTGTGTTGATGTTCTAAAATCCTACACTGTTGAGGGACATTAAAGTACACTGGAACTCAGCAGAAGTTGTCCCCGTGTTTTCCTACTCACGACCAGAAAAAGGTTTAATTTAATAAGGTAAGGCTTAACTCTACACCAGACTTACATAAATAAAGGTTCAGAGCTCAAAACGGGACCGCAAAACGGTACTAGTTTCTTATGAGCGTAGTAAGATTTTGGTCGTCACGAGTGGTCGGATGCGGGTTTCTAGTCAACACAATAGATTAATATTAATAACCCAATATCGCGATACAGTTTGTCACCTCCACGTTGTATTCTGTTGTTTACTTTTTTGTACTCTTTTTTGCATGTTCGAAATAAATCTTCAAACCAAACCATTCAGATAAACTGTCCACGGCCCTCCAGCACCAGAACCGGGTCGGGGTGTACACTCTTACCGTAGTACGTCAGATATTCGGCGACGTGGAGGAACGTCAGAGACACCAGGACGTTGAAGGTCCAGTTGACCCCGGCGGAGCAGGCGTTCCCGGTGCTGCGGGCCCACAGCGGGTAAATCTCAGAGTTCACCGTCCACGGCATCGGACCCATGCCTGGAAAATAAAGACAATGTTTTACACTCGTCATGGAATCTCTCTCACTAGAGGATTGAATAGTTTGGACAACTGCTTCTCCAGGATCGTTGCTTGTGTCTTCCTCTTCTAGCATTGGGTTAATGTCAGGGTTACAATAACTAAACCCATTTATTTAGCTGTTAGCCTTTAAAATTAGCCTTAAACTGTTTAAGCAAACTGATAATATAGAAAATTTGATTTATTTAAGTACTGATGAACAAAATGTGCTGCTCATAAAACTATAAGAAAACAAAGTTAAAGCAAAGTGTAGTTATTGTTCAGTAAAGCCTCTAGTTAGTGTCTAGTAAAACTCTAGTTGGTGTTTAGTAAAGCCTCTAGTTGGTGTTTAGCCTCTAGTTGGTGTTTAGTAAAGCCTCTAGTTGGTGTTTAGTAAAGCCTCTAGTTAGTGTTAGTAAAACTCTAGTTGGTGTTTAGCCTCTAGTTAGTGTTTAGTAAAGCCTCTAGTTAGTGTTAGTAAAACTCTAGTTGGTGTTTAGCCTCTAGTTAGTGTTTAGTAAAGCCTCTAGTTAGTGTTAGTAAAACTCTAGTTGGTGTTTAGTAAAGCCTCTAGTTAGTGTTAGTAAAACTCTAGTTGGTGTTTAGCCTCTAGTTAGTGTTTAGTAAAGCCTCTAGTTGGTGTTTAGTAAGGCCTCTAGTTGGTGTTTAGCCTCTAGTTAGTGTTTAGCCTCTAGTTAGTGTTAGTAAAACTCTAGTTGGTGTTTAGCCTCTAGTTGGTGTTTGGTAAAGCCTCTAATTGGTGTTTAGTAAGGCCTCTAGTTGGTGTTTAGTAAGGCCTCTAGTTAGTGTTTAGCCTCTAGTTGGTGTTTAGTAAAGCCTCTAGTTGGTGTTTAGTAAAGCCTCTAGTTAGTGTTTAGTAAAACTCTAGTTGGTGTTTAGTAAAGCCTCTAGTTAGTGTTTAGTAAAGCTTCAATTTAAACCGTTTAAGCAAACTGATAATATAGAAAATTTGATCTATTTAAGTACTGATGAACAAAATTTGCTGCTCATAAAACTATAAAAAAACAAAGTTAAAGCAAAGTGTAGTTATTGTTTAGTAAACCTATAGTTAGTGTTAGTAAAGCCTCTAGTTGGTGTTTAGTAAAGCCTCTAGTTAGTGTTAGTAAAACTCTAGTTGGTGTTTAGTAAAGCCTCTAGTTGGTGTTTAGTAAAGCCTCTAGTTGGTGTTTAGCCTCTAGTTGGTGTTTAGTAAAGCCTCTAGTTGGTGTTTAGCCTCTAGTTGGTGTTTAGTAAAGCCTCTAGTTGGTGTTTAGTAAAGCCTCTAGTTGGTGTTTAGTAAAGCCTCTAGTTGGTGTTTAGTAAAGCCTCTAGTTAGTGTTTAGTAAAGCCTCTAGTTGGTGTTTAGTAAAGCCTCTAGTTAGTGTTTAGTAAAGCCTCTAGTTGGTGTTTAGTAAAGCCTCTAGTTAGTGTTTAGTAAAGCCTCTAGTTGGTGTTTAGTAAAGCCTCTAGTTAGTGTTTAGTAAAGCCTCTAGTTGGTGTTTAGTAAAGCCTCTAGTTGGTGTTTAGCCTCTAGTTAGTGTTAGTAAACCTCTAGTTGGTGTTTAGTAAAGCCTCTAGTTAGTGTTTAGTAAAGCCTCTAGTTAGTGTTAGTAAAACTCTAGTTGGCGTTTAGCCTCTAGTTGGTGTTTATTCAGACCTGGAGCGAAGAAGGCGAGGTAGAGGATGAGGCCCACCAGGACGACCCAGGAGTACGACGTGGGGCAGAAGTTGTACGCCCAGATCGGGCTGCCGGCCGCCTCCGTCACGTTGGAGCACCTGGCCAAGAAAAGATCGGTCGTTGAGCGTCCTCTGGCAGCAAACCCCGCCCTGGTACCCAGTAGGGCTGCAACGAGCGACTATTTTAATAGTTGACTAGTCACCGACTATTGAAACGATTAGTCAACTAATCGGATAATTAGTCATTTCTTTAAAATTTGGTATGAGGTTGTTTTAATTATGTGGCAAATGATAATAAACACAAGAAAGATGGCACTAGAGCCCTGATATAGCGGGACTGTTTTCTTCATCCTGCTCCCGCCCGCATCCGCAAAACTCTGAGAATTCATGCCCGCACGGCGCACAATAATAGAGATGCATTGATTTAGTGTCTTCTCCCGTCCCATCATCCATCATTATCATCATCACACAAGTTTTTTTCACCTTTCAGGGATTATCAATTATGTGATTGAGGTTATAACAACGAGAGTAGCTGTGAGTGGCTCAAATAATACTAATAATTATTAGAGCGGGACTTTGATAAGCGTCAGCTTCTCCCGTACCCTTTTCGTCATGTGCTGAGTATGCAATGTATAATGTTCTGGAGATGAAATGTGTCTATATAAACATGCCGAAATAAACGAAATAAACGAAATAACATGAAATAAACAAAGTTAACAAATTAAACAAACTAATTTAACAAATTAATCACTTGGCCATTACATTGCTGTGGAGGAATGTTGCTGACCGACTTCGGTCCCAATCCCGTGCGTCTCTCTTCCAAGATTAATTTTAAATAATTTTGTCAGGCACAGTCAGGCATAACTTTAAAGCTCTCTTTTAAAGCCAAAATAGGCTTAATATCTTACCAAGGCGAGTCCGTTTCGTTCAAAACTCCGACGTGCTTTCTCTTCAAATGCTCGTGCATTGCTGACGCGCTCCCGTGATAAGCAAGGTCTGCTTTGCAAACCTTGCAAGTCGTCTTTTTATTCGCCGTATCGAGGCTAAAAGGCTCCCAAACTTTTGAAGTTTTATTTCCCGCAGCTCCTGTACAGGATGTACAGGACATTTTGTTTCACCGCTCGCTGAGACGCTATCGTGCATGCGCGACTCTCGGCAGAGATTGTATTGAAGTGAGACGCCTCACTACATTGGAAAAACACGTCTGGCGACAATTGTCGACAATGGAATTCATCGTCAACAGTTTTGATTATTGATTTTTGTCGACGTCGACGAATCGTTGCAGCCCGACCAAGAACCCCAGGGGGCGTGGCCTCCCCCAACCCAGCCCCCAGACCCCCCAGGGGGCGTGGCCTCGCAAAAAAAAAAAAAAAAAACAGGGGGCGTGGCCTCCCCTAACCCCGCCCCAGACCCCCAGGGGGCGTGGCCTTACCTTCCCCAGGCCGCGTGGTCGCTGGTCTCCCGGCTGACGGGGACGCAGGACGACTCGAACACGCTGGTGCCGTTGTCACGGTAACAGAACCCACAACCCGGGTCCAGCATGCAGCGCTCGCACGACCTGCGGGGGAGAGAGGTGGTGAGAGTCAGAACCGCTGGGCCGAGGCGGGTCCAGAACTCCAGGACTGTAATTGGACTCATGAGGAGCCGGACTCCACCGACGTCGTTAAGTCATCAAGTCATCAGCTGCAGGAATGTCGGGTCAGAACGAGGTCGGTCCGTTTCAGAGCTGCTGCTCTGGATCCAGAACCACTCCTCTCTCTCTAGATCAGGGATCATCAACCCGCGGCTCTAGAGCTGCATGTGGCTCTTTAGCGGCGCCCTAGTGGCTCCTGGAGCTTTTTCAAAAATGTTTGACCTTTTATTTCCTGTTTTTCTTCTTTTTCTTTTCCTTTTTCTTCTCTTTTTTTCTTCTTTTCTTCCTTTTTCCTTTCCTTTTTAATCTCGACATTTCGACTTTTTTCTCGACATTTTGACTTTTTTCTCAACATTTCGACTTTTTTCTCAACATTTCGACTTTTTTCTCGAAATTTTGACTTTTTTCTCAACATTTCAACTTTTTCTCGAAATTTTGACTTTTTTCTCGACATTTTGACTTTTTTCTCAACATTTTGACTTTTTTCTCAACATTTAGATTTTTTTTCACGAAATTTTGACTATTTCCTCGAAATTTTGACTTTTTTCTCGACAATTCGACTTTTTTCTCAACATTTCGACTTTTTTCTCAAGATTTTACTTCAACATTAATCTTGACATTTTGACTTTTTTCTCGAAATTTTGACTTTTTTCTCGACATTTTGACTTTTTTTCCTCAACATTTTGATTTTTTTCACGAAATTTTGACTATTTCCTCGAAATTTCGACTTTTTTCTTGAAATTTTGACTTTTTTCTCGACAATTCGACTTTTTTCTCAACATTTCGACTTTTTTCTCAAGATTGTACTTCAACGTTAATCTTGACATTTCAACTTTTTTCTCGAAATTTTGACTTTTTTCTTAAAATTTTGACTTTTTTCTCGACATTTCGACTTTTTTCTCAAGATTATACTTCAACATTAATCTTGACATTTCGACTTTTTTCTCAACATTTTGACATTTTTCTCAATATTTCGATTTTTTTCACGAAATTTTGACTATTTCCTTGAAATTTTGACTTTTTTCCTCGACATTTTGACTTTTTTCTCGAAATTTTGACTTTTTTCTCGACATTTCGACTTTTTTCTCGACATCTCGACTTTTTTCTCGACATTTCGTTTTTTTTCTCAAAATTTCAATTGTCTCGAATTGCATAATGAAAAAAAAATCTTCCCCCAGGTCTAACTAATATAGATACATGCAGCATGTGTTTGCCTTCATTCTAAGGTTTATATAAGACTTTTTATTTTTTGCAGCTCCAGACATATTTGTTTTTTGTGTTTTTGGTCCAATACGGCTCTTTCAACATTTTGGGTTGAAGACCCCTGATCCAGAACCAGAACCACTCCTCTTTCTCCAGAACCACTTCTAACATCAGAATAAAGTTTCTTCCCCTCGTTTTACCGGCGGAGGCTGCAGGTGGAGTTCTGGTCGACCGGGTCGAGGGTGACGAGTGGAGAGTTCTGGGCCGACAGCAGGAACCCGACGGCCAGCAGCGCCAGACTGAGACCGGTACCTGGTCGGAGGAGAACAGAGACCGGGGTAAGAGGAAACCGGGTGGAAACCTGGGTCACCATGCGGGTCAGAACCGTCAGAAGCGTCCGGACCACCGACCCAGAAGGCTGCCCAGCGTCAGCTTGCGGCGGCCGACCCGCTCCACCAGCCAGAACCCCACCAGCGTGAACAGAAAGTTGGTGGCGGAGGTGGCGGCGGCCAGCCAGATGGCCTCCTTGTCGTCCCGCACACCCGCCATCTGCAGGATGGTGGCGCTGTAGTACCTGCGGGTCAGAACCGGTCAGAACGAGTCGTCAATAGGGGTGTAACAATATATCGTACCACAAAATTTTGCGATACAAAGAGGTGAAAAACTGGCTGCATTTACATGGGCAGTTTAATTCCTCTTTAATTCATAATTAAAATACGATTTAAAATGAGTAAAACAAGGGGACTGTAGTCATGTGGTGACACTGAAATATAGAGTTGTGTGTCATCGGCATAAGTATGGTAGGAAATGTTGTGATGTTCCATAATCTGAGCTAGCAGTAGCATATAGATGTTGCATAGAAGCGGTCCGAGAATGGACCCTTGAGGAACCCCACATGTGATCTTGGTTCTCTTAGACCAGGGGTCGGCAACCCAAAATGTTTAAAGAGCCATATTGGACCAAAAACACAAAAAACAAATATGTCTGTAGCCGCAAAAACTGAAAAGCCTTAGAATGAAGGCAAATGGCGAAATGCGAAATGTCGAGAAAAAAGTCGAAATGTTGAGAAAAAAGTCGAAATGTCGAGAAAAAAGTCGAAATGTCAAGAAAAAAGTTGAAATGTCGAGAAAAAAGTCAAAATTTCGAGAAAAAAGACGAAATGTTGAGAAAAAAGTCGAAATATTGAGAAAAAAATCGAAATGTTGAGAAAAAAGTTGAAATGATGAGAAAATAGTAAACATTTAGAGGACAAGAGTTGAAATGTTGAGAAAAAAGTCAAAATGTCGAGATTAAAAAGGAAAACGAAAAAGGAAGAAAAAAAAGGAAAAAAAGGAAAAAAAGAAGAAAAAAGAAGAAAAAAAAGAAAAAAAAGAGAAAAGAAAAAGAAAAGAAGAAAAAAAGGAAAAAAGGTCAAACATTTTTGAAAAAGCTCCAGGAGCCACTAGGGCGGCGCTAAAGAGCCGCATGCGGCTCTAGAGCCGCGGGTTGCCGACCCCTGTCTTAGACTCATGGTTTCCAATTGACACAAAAAACAACAACAACAAAAACAACAACAACAAGCGGAGGCTCCACCCACATGACGGTGTTGATCCCCGACAGCTGCTGGAACATCTGCAGGCCGCAGCCGACGGCGAGGGCCCGGCGGGTCGGACCGTGGGCCAGCATCCGCAGGATGACCACGCCCCCTGGACCTGAGGACACACCCCCTTTTTAACAACTGTTTAAGCTGTGATAATATAGAAAATTAGAAATCAGATTTATTTAAGTTGTGATGAACAAACTTTGCTGCTCATAAAACTATATGAAAAACAAACAAAGTTAAAGCAAAGTATAAAAAAGTTAGATCAGCTTAGATCGCTGTACCTCTACGGAAGAGTATTAGAGCCATGCAGGAGAAAATATAATATTTGAGAGGGGAAGATTTTTTTTTTATTGTATACTTTGAGAAAAAAGATGAAATGTCGAGAATAAAGTCGAAGTTTCGAGAATAAAGTTGAAATACATTTCGACTTTTTTCGAAATGTCGAAATAAAGTTGAAATGTCGAGAAAAAAGTCGAAATGTCGAGATTAATGTTGAAATACAATTTCAAGAATAGAGTCGAAATTTCGTGAATAAAGTCGAAATTTTGAGAATAAAGTTGAAATACATTTCGACTTTTTTTCTCGAAATTGTACTCTAGAGCCGCATGCGGCTCTTTAGCGCCGCCCTAGTGGCTCCCTGGAGCTTTTTCAAAAATGTTTGACCTTTTTTTTCCTTTTTTTCTTCTTCTTTTTTTCTCCTTTTTTTCCTTTTTCTTTTCCTTTTTAATCTCGACATTTCGACTTTTTTCCTCAAAGTGCATAATAAAAAAAAAAAAATGTTCCTCCTCTAAAATATTATTTTTATTATTCTCCTGCCTGGCCCTAATACTCTTCTGTACTTTGCTGATGTCTCCGCCCCGTTAACCTCTCGTCCTCCTCACCTCCGGCGGCGCCGCCCTTCTGCTCCTCCTCCACGCCGGCCCGGATGGCCTGGAACTCGTCCTCCACGTCCGGGTCTCCCCGGATCCGGACCAGCACCCGCCGGGCCTCCTGGCCCCGGCCCTTCTGCAGCAGCCAGCGCGGGCTCTCGGGCAGGAACAGGAAGCCGCAGAACTGCAGCAGGGCGGGCAGGACGGAGAGGCCCAGCATGAACCTGCAGGGCCGAAATATAACCACGAATAAATCAGAGCTAAAGCTGCAACAACCAATCCAGAAAACCGAGAAAAGTCGGGTCGCAGGTTCGAGTCCCGATTCTCTCTCTCTCTCCCCCCTTCCTGTCTACACTTCAAATAAAGGCCCCTAGAGCCACAAAAACCTTAAAAAGATAAATAAAACTATTATTACTTTTGATCATTTTTTAAAATATAATCAATGTTTTGATCTGCCACAATAATGTAATGAATTTAAAGGAAAACAGCTCAAGTTGAGGGCTATTCTCAGCTATTTTTAGGTGAGATTAAAAAAAAAGATTGATTAGATTAATTATTTACAGATCTCTCTTTTTTTTTAATCAGTTGACAGCACTAATTAAAAATCATTAATCAAACGAATTTGATTAATGATTTGTTGTGTTGTGCGATTTATGCGTCACTAGCAGGACTATTAACCTTCATCTGTAGAGTAAAGACCAAAAAGCTCCAGTTTGGTCTCATCTGTCCAAAGGACATTCTCCCAGAAGCTTTGTGGCTTGTCAACATGCATTTTTGCAAATTCCAGTCTCACTTTTTTATGTCACATCAACTCTATGTTCATAGACTCAAAAACCAAGCATACGAAGAAAAGAACACTGTCCCTACGGTGAAACATGGAGGAGGCTCAGTAATGTTTTGGGGCTGCTTTGCTGCATCTGGCACAGGGTGTCTTGAATGTGTGCAAGGTAAAATGAAATCTGAAGACTATCAAGGCATTCTGGAGAGAAATGTGCTGCCTAGTGTCAGAAAGCTTGGTCTCAGTCGCAGGTCATGGATCTTCCAACAGGACAACGATCCAAAACACACGGCCAAAAACACCCAAGAATGGCTGAGAGAAAAGCGTTGGACTATTCTAAAGTTCCTTCCATGAGCCCAGATCTGAATCCCATTGAACATCTGTGGAAGGAGCTGAAACATGCCATTTGGAGAAGACACCCATCAAACCTGAGACAACTGGAGCAGTTTGCTCATGAGGAGTGGGCCAAAATACCTGTTGACAGCTGCAGAACGCTCATTGACAAATACAGAAATCGTTTAATTGCATTGATTGCCTCAAAAGGTTGTGCAACAAAATATTAAGTTATGGGTACCATCATTTTTGTCCAGCCTTATTTCATTAGTTTGTTTTTTTTTATAATTATGTTAATCAACAATTCAAAAGTAATGGCTGATTTTGATTATTTAATTTTCAATACATTTATTTATTGTTACTTTTGTAAGTTTCAAGTGATTTCAGTGAGAATTGTGGGTTTTTCCTTCTTTAACTGAGGGGTACCAACAATTTTGTCCACGTGTGTACACACACACACACACACACACACACACACACACACACACACACACACACACACACACACACACACACACACACACACACACACACACACACACACACACACACACACACACACACACACACACACACACACACTATATTGTACTTTGTAAAAAAAGAAAACCTACATATTTTGCAGGTATATAGCATATATTTGTATATATATATAAGTATTTTGGTTACATTGGTTTTCTTTACTGAAGCTATTTGACAAAAATGTATATATTCAGTTCAAAGAGGCAGAAATTGATTTTATTATTATTTTTGGGGGCAGGGGGTCTGATTCATTGATTAATCAAAACAATCAACCGATTACTGGATTATTAGCGTAACGGTCAATTGCAGCCCTGCGGGTCCAGACGCACCTCCATCCGTCGCGGCTCATGTAGCTGAAGGCTCCGTCCACCACGCTGGCGATGAACTGCCCCCCCGTGATGAACAGGGAGTTGAGGGTGACCAGCTGACCCCGGCGCTGGGGGGGGGACACCTCCGCCATGTACACGGGCACCGTCATCGAAGCAATGCCTGATGGGAAGAGAGAAACGCCTCAGGTTGGGCCGCAGGGCCGAGAACAGGGGGGCGGGGGAACTAGGGCTGAACGATTAATTGCATTTGCAATAATATAAAACGAGATTTTTCTAACCGCAAAGGCTGCAATTTGACTAGTCACGTGATCTGGTCACATAATGTGCGAGTGAGCAGAGCGGGAAGAGCAGAACCGGCAGGGAAAAAAAGTCAACAGATTTAACCTAAATCTATCATGGCTTCAAGGTTTTGATTGTTTTTGCTAAAGAAATTCAGCCTCTGAGCCATGTCTTTATCTTCCCATTCTCTAACCTCATTATCTATGCAGGATTCTGAGTGGGCGGGGCTATGATAATGAGGCTCTGTGCTGATTGGCTGCCTGAATGATGCGATACACCGCTACGAAAAAATGGCGGAAGCTCCGGCCAACGGAGTTAGTTGTGGGCGTGGTTTCACGCATCGGAGGCCAAACTATGTAAATCGCTCCCGTCGTTACGTAACGAAAGGGAGCAGAATCTGAACGGCTCGTAGAAGTCACATCAGACTGGACGGCTCATCCGGGCGGCTGTACAGACACTGCAGAATTTGGTTGCTTTCCTCCTTCTCTGAGTTGGCAGGCTGAGGGGAGACCACTTTATATATGTTAAAGCAAGAGAAAACCTGTTTTTCATACAGGTCCCCTTTAAAGAGGTAAAGCCACAGATTTGTTTTCTTTATTGTTGTAATCTGTGCTTTAAATAAATCTGACATTTTTTATTATAAAACAGACAGTTGAAAAATTATGGAAGATTTTTTGTGCCAAAATTAAATAAATAAATAAATACATCATTAATTAATTAAAATGGGAATTAAATATATCATTAATTAATTAAATGTCATTAATTAATTAAAATTAGAATTAAATATGTCATTCATTAATTAAAATACAATTCCTTTTAAGTAAAAAAATACATTATTTCAGCATTTAATTAATTAATGACATTTAATTAATGATTTCGTGTTGCTGCGTGTGAATCATGAAATGTAAAACTGTCAGTTTCACTCGTCAAACTCAGTGGGCGGATTCCAAACACCTGATTGGTTCCCCTGCACATCAAGTCAAGGCAAATCGAATCCACATAATGGATTGTTGCAGGGCTTGTGAACACATTACGATAAACTAGGTGGCATTATTCACCTCTACGTTGGTTTGGATACTTTACTCCAAAACTCCTCCGGCTGCAGCAGCTCCGTCACAGCAGATACCTGCTGCTGCATCACGCAACTCTCTACAACACGCAACTCACAGCTGTCATGTTTAGAAAGGCTCCTCTTACCTCCAGTTTCAGACCAAAGCAGTGGATTCCACTAGATTTGCGTTAGCTCCGCCCACTGAGTTTGACGAGTGAAACTGACAGTTTTACATTTACATTTCATGATTCAGCAACACGAAATCATTAATTAATTGTGTCATTAATTAATTAAATGCAGTTTTACATTTCATGTTTCACACGCAACACAAAATAATTAATTAAATGTGTCATTAATTAATTAAATGCTGAAATAATAAATATATTTTTTTACTTAAAATGAATTGTATTTTAATTAATGACATATTTAATTCTAATTTTAATTAATTAATGACACATTTAATTAATTAATGACATATTTCATTCCCATTTTAATTAATTCATGATGTATTTATTTATTTAATTTTGGCACAAAAAATCCTCCATAAAAAATACACGAGAACAGGACCTTGAAAAAATAATCGCATATTAAATCGCAATCGCAATATTGAAGAAAAAAATTGCAATCAGATTATTTTCAAAAATCTATCAGCCCTAGCGGGAACCTTTGACCCGGGAACCGACGGCGACTCACCGATGCCCAGCCCCACCGTGACCCTCCCCAGCAGCAGCACCCCCCGGTTGGGGGCCGCGCCCAGCAGCACCCCCCCGACGGCGAACACCAAGCTGGCCCCCAGGATGCAGCGGCGGCGGCCCAGCCGGCCGTTCAGGTAGCCGCCCGCCAGGGCGGAGAGGGCCGCGGCCCCCACCGTGCTGGACACCAGCAGCTCCTGCCACAGCGCGCTCAGGTTCAGCTCCCGCTTCAGCAGCAGCATGGCCCCGGACACCACGCCCGTGTCGTAGCCGAACAGGAACCCCCCCAGGGCCGAGAAGAAGGCCAGCACGTAGATGAAGGCCGGCGAGGGCGGGGGGTCCCGGTCCGGGTCTCCTCGGGGGGGAGGCACGATGAGACCCCGCTCCCCATCGTCTCCAGCTGACTGCCTCCTGCCGGCCATCGGGTCGCCCATGAGCCTCAGACGGAGCTCATCGTGGCTGTCGGGTCAAAAGAGGAGTTACTACTTAGGGAGCCTTTAATTGGTCACACAGAAAAAACCACATCCAAGCCCTTGTTTTCTTCACAAAACATTTATAAAACCACAAATTAACATCCATAAATCCACAAACATCCATAAATCCACCGTTACGAGAATAAACTTGTCATTTCCGGAGAAACCGACCTTAGTTACTACTTAGGGTGCCTTTAATCGGTCACACAGAACCAACTCTGAACCCCTGTTTTCTTCACAAAATATTCATAAATCCACAAATAAACATCCATAAATTCACTTCAACACAGACTTGAAAATAACAGACCCGAAAAAAAGGAAGTTAGAAGCTTTTGTTTCACTTTCAGAGTAAAATAAGTTAATAAGTTTAAGTTTACACTTCTTCTTACTCCTTTTTGCACATGTAAATTAAGATAAAGTGTTAAAGTAAGAAATTCTTTGTTTTGTTGTTTTGTTTTCTTATCTTCTCTTGAATTGTTGTTTTTTTTTACATGTACAAAATAAATCAAATCAAATCAAAATTCAACATCTGAGCGTTTTCACTCGTCCAGAAAGAAGCAGAAAAACATTACAGATTTGTGACTAATTCAGCTGATAATAGTTCAAAATAAGTTGCTGTTAAGAGAATAAACTTGTCATTTCGGGAGAAACTGACCTTAGTTACTACTTAGGGTGCCTTTAATCGGTCACACAGAACCATCTCTGAACCCTCATTTTCTTTACAAATATCCATAAATCCACAAATAAACATCCATAATCCAAAATTAATCTTGGTTAGTTTAAATATACTTTATTTACTTAATTCTTTATTTGAAAGGTGTATATGAATTGGTTTGTGGGGACATGGTATTGTTTGTGTTGTATGTATTATGGACAGATGAGTTCAGAAGGAATCATTTTTTGTTGGTTTGTTGCCTTGTCTTCGCCCCCCTCCTTTCTTGTGTCAGAGCTAGGGATGTTAACAATTAATCGATTTTCGATTAATTGCCGTTATGAAATTACCCGATTAAAATTAATGATTACAATTAATCTATTCATTTATTTATTTTTTTCGTTTAATTTCACCAGCTGGTATTACGCCCGGACCACATTTAATGCGACACAACGCGCCGCGCCGCACACATAAAGTTAGAAGAAAGAGACGGCGGATATGTTTGGTTTTAGTAACATCATGCTCAGGCAATGAGTCTGCAATGGCCCAGACGGGAGACACATGTAGCTCAGTGCTTAACTTTTATTTTTAATCCACTCTATATTCTTCTGGTTGTTCACCGACATGCTCCCCTAAAGCCTGAATTATGGTTCTGCCTAAAATCGACGCAGAGCCGCCGCCGTAGCCTACGGCGTAGGTTCTGCGTTGTTGTAACGCGGAACCATAAATCAGCCTTCACTCGGTACATACATAGGTTTCTCTAAACATCTGTCCCCGCTACAGTTTTAACTAAAAGAAAATGTGCTCCAATACAGCAGGTCTCATAATTTTATTTTGAACACTGCCAAAACTCTAACTTAAAACGTAACTAGAACTTAAAATTTGCTTGACACAAATGACACTATTATGGCTGCTGCTACTACTAATAGCCTTGAAGTGCACTTTATATTATATTCCTTGTGGTACAAAAATGTCTTTTTGTTACTTTTGTATCAAATAAATATTTGATTAAGGAATACATTAAAATTTCCTTTGTATTTTATATAAGCAAAAACAATTATGTTTGTATCTCAGATGGGGGAAAAACGCCGCTTATCAACTAATCGATGATCGATCAATAAGGTTATCAACTGTCAATTAATGAAATAATCGATAATTTGCATCCCTAGTCAGAGCGTCTGCAGTGATTTAATGAGTGATTATTGACACGTGCAGATGAAGGGAAGAGTGTGAGAGTGGGAAGCGGGACAGTTTTTTGACTGCAAAGGGCAGATCGTAGAAATTAAATTAAGATGCTTTTTTTTGCCTTTTTGATGGATACTTTTTGCAAAAGTTATTATCTGCTGAACTATCATTAAATTGCATCAATTTGGGGGTGACGCTGGATCCGCGTCTGTCTTTTGTTTTTGACTATGTTGACCCGCTCAGTAGCGGATCACAAAAGTTTGGATAGAGAAGCCGCAACACCCCATTTTCTTCACAAAACGTTCATAAATCCACAAATAAACATCCATAAATCCACTTCAACACAGACTTGAAACTAACAGACCCGAAAAATAGGAAGTAAGATGCTTTCGTTTCATTTTCAGAGTAAAATTCAACATCAGCGTTTTCACTCGTCTAGAAAGAAGCAGAAAAATGTTGAAGATTTGTGACTAATTCAGCCGATAATAGTTCAAAATAAGTTGCTGTTACGAGAATAAACTTGTCATTTCGGGAGAAACTGACCTTAGTTACTACTTAGGGTGCCTTTAATCGGTCACACACAACCACCTCTGAACCCCCGTTTTCTTTACAAATATCCATAAATCCACAAATAAACATCCATAAATCCACAAATAAACATCCATAAATCCACTTCAACACAGACTTGAAACTAAGAGACCCGAAAAAAGGAAGTTAGAAGCTTTTGTTTCATTTTCAGAGCAAAACATTTGACTGTTTTCACTCGTCTAGAAATAAGCAGAAAAATGATACAGATTTGTGACTAATTGAGCTGATAATCGTTCAAAATAAGTTGCTGTTATGAGAATAAACTTGTCATTTCGGGAGAAACTGACCTTAACGAGGCTTTTTGACAGATTCACACGTTTGTTTACTTCTGTCGCACTTCCGCGCTGCCATGCTTACATGACGTCATTAGCCCCGCCCACGACTATTTATAGAAATACAGTGGTGCGTTCGCGGAACCTCGGAAATCGGAAACGCAACAGTGTCACCCCTCATTTAATTACATCTATAACGTCATCCACGGGGTCAATACAGTGCGAATTGATGACAGCGGGATACCTCTAGTTATATATACGTTTATTGCTTTATATAATTTAATTTGATGCAGTACAAAACAAATTCAAGCACATAGAGTTAACATGGGTGTAAATTCTAACTCTGGAGACCAAAACTGTGTTTAACCAGACTGTAAATATATGTATTTCTCCTGTAAAGATGGACATTTGGAGCATCTAGTGGTCAGTCGAGGAACTGCGAGTCTTTCATACTTTCTGAATGAATTAAACTGCTGGAACTTGGTTCCAGTTGGAAATAAAATGTTATTAATTCATAAAAGCCCGGAATGAGGTGTTTAGCACATGAAAATAGCAAACTAACACAAACACTGATAGAAAGTGTACGTCTAACTTAGAAAAAGGTGTATGATAAGCTGCAATGGTGCATTAAAAAAACATTTCTCGGTGAATAAAGCAAGCCTCTTGTAGGGTTTTATTTTTAAAATGTCTACGAGTTGAAAATCTGACTTTAGAGTTGCGTATTAAAGCTTCAAGAACTGCGAATATTAAAATTCCGAGTATAATGAACGCACCATATAACCAAAGGAGACAGTCGGTCTCCGCCAGACTTCATTCAAAAAACTTTTTTTTTTTTAAAATGCATTAATTATCGGCAGGTGTGAACGTGTTAACCCATTATAGGACATCAGTTGAGTCTATTTGACAAACCGGCTGTTTTATTAGTCATACTTTAAAAGTTTTGAAGAACTTATCACATATTCACTTATTTGAATATTCAGATTTAGGGTAGTTTCATTCATGTAATTTTCTTTTCCTTTTTTTATATCACCCAGTTATTTCGATATATGCTATGGTGGGAGTTCCTGTCTGCACAAACTACAAGCAAAGAGGAAAATCAGTGGCTCCTACCTCTGAAACCGGCTCCTCTGAAGGTCTGCAGCTGCTGCTGTGTTGCAGGACAAACAGGAAGCTTCTGTTGGGAATCATATGATCCCGCCGGCCGGTCACAGCTTTAATGGGGTTAACCTGATCATCCAGGGATTCTTGCACAACAGCGTCCTGTTGACCGACCCACCAGTCCGGCCTACAGTTTACTGTCCACGGAGGTTGACCTTTAGTTTGGGAGTCAACGCTGGGCCGAGTCACGTGCACTTTGTTTGGTTAATAGCTGCATTTCAGACCCATGACAACAGCAAGGGGAGGCTTTTAATTAGCCAAAGTAAAATTATGTTAAACCATGAAGTTGTGCATGGTTAGGGTCATGCTTTCACTTTTAATCACAGCTGACGTATTAAAAGATCAGAAGTTAAGGTCTTTAAGTGAAATTGACTTCTGAGTACATCATAAAAGTTTTATTAAACTGAAATTAAATTATGTTTTATTTCTTGCACATTTGCAAGTTTATAAATTCATATATTCAAAGACGCCCTCCTCCCCTCCAAAAAGTCCTTAAATGGCACTAATTCTGCTTTTGATCAGTCAAAATTCATATTAACCCTATTTTGTTCCACTTAAAATTAAAATGTACCTTTACAAATTTAACTTGTTTTATTTTGAAAGTTTAGAAAAAACAAAACAAGAACGTCATCTTGAAATGTTGGACTATATAAAGTCACAATTTCTGACTTTTCTATTAAAGTTGCGATTTTTTAAAGTCATACATTCTGACTCTTGTTTTATTGTGAAAGTTTAGGAAAGCAAACAACCGCATCATCTTCAATTTTTGGCTTTATAAAGTCACAATCTCAGACTTTTCTTTTAAAGTTGCAATTTTTTTTAAGTCATAAACTGTGATTCTTTATCTTTATTGTTAAAGTTTAAAAAAACAATAGCATCAGCTTGAATTGTTGGGCTTTATAAAGTCACAATTTCTAACTTTTCTATTGTGAACTCACGATTCTTTAAAGTCATAAATTCTGGGTCTTGTTTTATTTTGAAAGTTTAGACAACAAAAACACAGCACCATCTTGCATTTTGGGCTTTATAAAGTCACAATTTCTGACTTTTCTATTGTAAACTTGCGGTTTTTCTGGAGTGACAAATTCTGGGTCTTGTTTTATTGTTAAAAAAAAAAAAAAAAAAAAAAAAAAAAGCATCATCTCGAATTTTTGGGGCTTTATAAAGTCAGAATTTCTGACTTTTCTATTAAAGTTGCAATTTTTCAAAGTAATTAATTCTGATTATTGCTTTATTGTGAAAAAAATACCAATAATATTACCTTGAATTTTTGGGCTTTATAAAGTCACATTCTGACTTTTCTATTGTAAACTCGCGATTTTTTAGAGTAATAAATTCTGAGTCTTGTTTTATTGTGAAAGTTAAAAAAAAGGGAAAAAAAGAAAAGAAAACCCAAAAGCATCAAGTTGCAATTTTTCAAAGTAATTAATTCTGATTCTTGCTTTATTTTGAAAGTTAAACAAAAAATACCAATAAGATCATCTTGAATTTTTGGGCTTTATAAAGTCACATTCTGACTTTTCTATTGTAAACTCGCGATTTTTTAGAGTAATACATTCTGAGTCTTGTTTTATTGTGAAAGTTTAAACAAACAAAAAAAGCCAACATCATCATCTTGAATTTTTAGGATTTTTTTTTTTCACAATTTCTGACTTTTCTATTGTAAACTTTAATTTTTTTTAAATAATAAATTCTGAGTCTTACTTTATTGTTAGTTTAAAAATTATAACAAATTATAAATTGTTAGTCTTTTTTTTTTATTGTGAAAGTTTAGAAAACAAAACCAACAGCATCATCTTGAATTTCTGACTTTTCTATGAAAGTCGGGATTTTTTAAAGTAATACAATGAGTCTTTTTCTTTCAAATGTATGCAAATATATTCAGGGGATTTTTATATATTTTTTCTCTTGGAGTTTTCCCCCCACGTGACATTTTTAAATAGATTAAAGGGTTTTTTTCTGGGGTTTTTTTTTTTACAGCTCCCTGGGGGTCCAAGCGCCCCCTCTGGCGGCGGATCCCGGTACTGCAGCCGCTCGGCGGCGTCTTTTTCCAGCCTCGGGAAGTTTTTTACTGACTCGAGTCATATGATGTGACCGTGGGGAAGCAGGAACTCGCCCGTGAGGAAGGAACCGCAGCTCTCTTTCCCCTCCAGCACCGCCAGCAGCAGCAGAAAAACCCGCCCGGAGCAGAAAAGAGGAAGACTTTCTCCGCCGGAGGAGAGTTGCGGGGAGAAAGTGATGCCCACGCCGGGACCGAAACTCCGCGGCCCCGCCAGCTTCCCCGTTCATGCCCGTCAAAGCTGCTCTCCGGGATCATGGTGGACAGAGAGCAGCTGGAGGAGAGGCTGAAGAAACTGTTGGTGAGGTTAAAAACGCCCCAGGAGGACCGACAAAGATCCACGCTGATCCAGATCGTCGAGGATCTGCTTTTCCTGGCGGAGGCGGACGATGGTAGGAAAAGCGCTCCGGCTCCGCATGTCGCTAATAAACAGGCCTCCGGGTCGTGATGCGGCTGTGTCCCTCCGCCGCCGTTAAAGGACCAATTAAACTGATTATAATGAGCCGTAACCGCAATTAACGTACTAAATACTAATTATACTGAGCTATAACTTTAGTTTACATACAACATACTGATTATACTGAACTATAACTTTGATTTATATACAAAATACTGTTTATAATGAATCCAAACTTCACTTTAGATACGAAATACTGTTTATAATGAGCCATAACTTTACTTTACATACAAATACTGATTATACTGAGCTATAACTTTACATACAAAATACTTATTATACTGAGCCATAACTTTTATTTACATACAAAATACTTATAAGCTATAACTTTACTTTACATAAAAAAATATGATTATACTGAGCCATGACTTTACTTTACATACAAATACTGATTATACTGAGCTATAACTTTACTTTAAATACAAAATACTGATTATATAGAGCGGTAACTTCACTTTACATACACAATACTAAATATACTGAGCTATAACTTTTATTTACATGCCAGATACTAATTATACTGAGCCATGACTTTACTTTTCATACAAAACAGAGATTATACTGAGCCATGACTTTAATTTATATTACAAAATACTGTTTATAATGAATCATAACTTTACTTTAGATACTAAATACTGTTTATAATGTGCCATAACTTTACTTTAGATACAAAATACTAATTATACTGAGCCATAACCTTAATTTGCATACAAAACCCTAATTATATAGAGGCATAACTTTAATTTACATACTAAATACTGTTCTTAATGAGGTATAACTTTGATTAACATACTGATTATACTGAGCCATAACTTTACTTTGCATAAAATATACTGATTATACTGAGCCATAACTTTAATTTAGATACTAACTACTAATTATACTGAACTATAACTTTGATTTACTTACAAAATATGGATTATACTGAGCCTTAACTTTAGTTTAGATACAAAATACTGATTTATAGAGGCATAACTTTAATTAACATACTAAATACTGATTATACTGAGCCATAACTTTGATTTATATACAAAATACTGTTTATAATGAATCATAACTGTACTTTAAATACTAAATACTGTTTATAATGAACCATAACTTTACTTTACATGCAAAATACTGATTATTCTGAGCTATAACTTTAATTTACATAAGAAATACTGATTATACTGAGCCATAACTTTCATTTACATACGAAATACTGATTATACTGAGCTATTACTTTACTTTAGATACAAATACTGTTTATAATGAGCCATACCTTTACTTTAGATATAAAATACTGATTATACTGAGCCATAACTTTACTTTACATACAAAATACTTATAAGCTATAACTTTACTTTACATAAAAAAATATGATTATACTGAGCTATAACTTTACTTTAAATACAAAATACTGATTATATAGAGCAGTAACTTCACTTCACATACAAAATACTAAATAAACTGAGCCATACATTTTATTTACATACAAGATACTAATTATAGTGAGCCATAACTTTACTTTTCATACAAAACAGAGATTATACTAAGCCATGACTTTCATTTATATACAAAATACTGTTTATAATGAATCATAACTCATAACTTTCATTTACATACAAAATACTGATTATACTGAGCTATTACTTTACTTTAGATACAAAATATTGATTATACTGAGCCATAACCTTTAATTTACATACTAAATACTGATTATATAGAGCTATAACTTTACTTTACATACAAAATACTGATTATACTGAACTATAACTTTAATTTACACACAACATACTAAATATAGTGAGCCATAATCTTAATTACCATACTAAATACTGTTTATACTGAGCCATAACTTTACTTTACATAAAAAATAATTATTATACTGAGCTATAACTTTACATACAAATACTGTTTATAATGAGCCATAACTTTACTTTAGATACTCAATACTAATTATACTGAACTATAACTTTAATTTACATACAAATACTGATTATATAGAGACATAACTTTACTTTAAGTACAAAATATTGATTATACTGAGCCGTAACTTTACTTTGGATACTAAATATTAATTATACTGAGCCATAACTTTTAATTTACATACTAAATACTGATTATATAGAGCTATAACTTGACTTTTACATTTCCTAAAAACAACCAACCACAGGCATTCTGACTTTATGAACATCCACATTTACAAGGAAAAAAGAATAAAGTTAAAGAATTCAAAATTCATGAGAAAAAGCTCCCACTTTTCTACTTAATGAAACATAAAAATTAAAAACCTTTTTTTTTTTAAATATAAAGTAATAAAAATAAAAATAAAGTAATAATATAAAGTTTTAAGACCCCTCCCCCCAAAGGATATTCTCATAATATCACAGATTTGCAAGACAAAAGAAAAACATTCAGACAATGTTCCTTAATAAACAACATTTGTTGGAGAAAAACTCTAAATTACAACTTTATAAACACTGAAAAAGAAGTGTAAAAAGAAAAGTCGCGGACCGGCTAACTTTGTTGATATGAAGTTCAAGTTTAGTTAAGTTTAGCAAAATAAATCTAATTCGCTTACATACATTTTACACGTGCTAGCTAAGCTAACAACAGAGAAAGAAAACACAATTTCTCACTTTATACATTCATAAAGTCATTCTGAGAAAAAAACAATTCTGACAAGACAACAACAAAATCACTGTCATTTGGATGGTGTTTTTCTTGCAAAATGTACATTTAAAAGGTTATTTTCACCCCTTTAATGGTGCCTCAGCAAAATCTTCATCAGATAAATTTATATGTAAACTGATAATGAGATATTTGGGTTGAATTTCTTACTTTTTTTAAAATAATGTCTCAAAAATAACAAATTACGCACAAATTTTCTTAACTTAAATAAACATAAATTGCATAAATTTGAACATAAGATTTATTAAATAAACAAAAGGAGGCATCCACACGTGTCCCTCCCTGTTAACGTCCATCGCTGATCCCAAAAAAGCCAATAATCAGTCAGGTAATTAATTAGCTGTCACTTTTTTAGTCCTTAACGCCGTGTTTTATGTCTGATGTCTTGTCTATTGTGATTATTTATTTATTTTTTTATGTAATAATTGAACATGTGAAAGTAAATGTGGTGAAGTAGAAACTAAAATGTGCAGGAGCGTCGTGGCGTTAATGTGCTTCGGTGCTGCAGAGATGCAGCACAGCTGATCCAATCAGACACGTCTGGATCGATAAAAGCAGAACTTCAGGTGAACGATGGCGAACCGTTGGTTTGAGAGTAACTGGATCTTCTCTCTCCTCTCTCCTCTCGTCTGACGCTTCCTGCTGCAGCAGCTGAGCTGTTTGAAGACAAAGACGTCCACGTCCCCCTCATGGCGGTGCTGTCCTCTCACATCAGCAGCAGGAGAGTCCAGCAGGTGATAAGAACACACATTCTTTCAAAACAAAGGCTTTTATTTTGGCGGGTCGGTGACCCGGTTAAACCAGTCGCTCCGGAGTTACTGGCTGAGCTTTTACGGCATCTCAGCTGTAACTGATCAGAGGTGAGATTGACATGTGACACAGACCATCTAGGCCGCGTTCAGACTGCAGGCAAATCTGATTCATATCTGATTCCTTCTCATGTCCGATTTTCAGGGCTGACTGTCCACACTGTTTTTAGCAAAGTGTCCAAATCGCATCTGGCTCTGTTCAGGCTTGGGCCACATCATTGACTGATCTGACGGGTTGCCGTAGCAACGATGTCGGAGCGGAGGCGTCACCCAGTGCGTGTATTGTGTGACGTCATGTAATTGCGACAACTAAAACAATAACAAAATGGAGCGGAAATGAAAATGGAAAATGAGCGAAAATGGACAGGTGGTTTGGCGCATGGGTCTGGTCTGGCGTCGCGTAGAGTGACGTCACGGACAGTCAAAACCGATCTGAGTGTTTGGAGCTGTTCAGACTGAGACGCATCTGCCCAAATGCGATATTAAACTACCTCCTGGAGGTGGTTGTGATCTGGTTTGCAAAAATCGCCTTCCCCCTCCCTACACAGGGCTGTACAGTGCGACAGTTTTCATCGCATTTGCGAATAAAAATAATCCGGTGCGAAGAGAAATATGTATCCACTCGCATTTGTCCGAGTGAGTTGCGCTGGGGTCATGTTAAAAAAAGTGTGAAAATCAATATGAATGTCTCTTGACTTACATCAGCCTTTCTCAACCGGGGTGTCGCGGCACCCTGGGGTGTCGTCAAAAAATTACCTATCTGACATTTCATATATAAATACCGTATTTTCGCGACCATACGGGCGCCGTGTGGAAAGGCGCACCCTCAGTTCTGTGTAATTTCTGTATTTAAAACACACACACGGTGCACCGAATCTGAAGGCGCCGTCTACACACACACACACACACACGCGCCGCAGAACACACACACAAGCACACGAGTGTGTGTATTTAAAAATAGAGCGGGAGCAAAACTTTGTTTGATTGTACTTTATTTCAGTTTTTACATAAATCAAACCCATCCAAGTCTCATCCTCTGTTTCTGCATTAAAGAGCTCCGCTAAATCAGCTGTGCCAGTCCCAATTTCCTCGCTTTCAGAGTCACTTTCCGTGCCGTGCTGCGCCTCGGACTTGCCGGCTTTTGTAAAGCTCGCAAAATAGTCCCAGCAGACACGTTAGCCCACGCATCAACAATACATCTGCAAACTGTGGCATAACTTGCCTGATGCTGCTTTCCACTCTTGGTGAAACTGTGTTCTCCCTCAGTCATCCATCTCTCCCACGCTGCTGCAGCCTTAAGGCTGATCTTAAGGCGTTACACCAACGCAGAGCCTACGTCGTAGGGTACGCGGCGACGCGCACGTTCGGTGCGCTTCGCTGCGTACCCTACGGCGTAGGCTCTGCGTCTATTTAACGCGGAACCATAAATCAGGGTTCACTTTGAACGGCCGGTGTTCTGCCAATTTCTGCTCCCTGCCGAGAAATGCTACTTTTTGGTTCTGCGCATGCGCACAGTCGATTTTCAAAGTTTGCATCATTTCTTGCACTATGTAAAATGGATAATATGGGATGTTGAGTATTTGATCCTTCAAAATACACTTACCCATGACATGAATGCATTAAACTTTGTGAACATTATACGATAAAGTGAAAAAAAACAACCATTCTATGGCTTTATTTGATTTTCATTCAGTCATTCGCCTTTATTTAACCAGGCAGGTCATTAAGAACGTTCTTATTTACAATGACGGCCTGGCAGGCGACAAGGACCAATTGGGGGTGAAAGGAAGTGAGCTAGGGAGTAAAACACAGTAAAATTGTAGCTCTACAAAGGTAGAAAGGAGCATTTTTTGGCAAAGCAGCAGAAATTGGCAGAACACCGGTTCACACCGGCGTCCAGCGGGTGACCTCCCGGAATAACAGCAAGCACCGCATTCATATTTTTCACTTCTTTTTTTACATTGTCTGTGAGATGGGCGCGCATAGAGTCACAGATCAACAGCGATGGTGATGTGTGGAAAAAACCACCAGGTCACCTTACATAGACCTGGCTCAGCCACTCTATCATCATCCCTTCATATATCCAGCCCTTTTCATCCTCTGCCCAATGCGAGAGAGGTTTCTCCGCCCAGAACAGAATTAAAAATTCTGTCCGGAGCAGTCTTCATGTCTCCACCACAGAGGATCTCATGCGGATCAGCACTGAGGGATGTCCATTAGAAACATTCGACCCAACAAATTCTGCAGTCCATTGGCTTTCCTCATCTAAACGTGCCAGGCGACCAAATTATAAGGAGTGGCCACAGTTTGTGTCTCAAGTTTAAGAACAAGATCTCATTAAGATCAGCATGGACTGAACCGGTTTATTTGCTGTTCAACATGTAAATGAAGTTCTGATGAATATAACATGGATTTCACAATAAACAGGTTAACTAACTGTCCACCCGGGTGTGCTAGTAAATTTTTATTTGTGCTACTAAAATTTTTAACTTGCTAGCACCAGTGCTACCATTCAAAAAAGTAAGCGTACAGCCCTGCTACAGGAAGTGCCGTGTGCACTCTTAATAGTACGGCCGAATTAATGCACACTACTGATATTTACTCAAAAGTGTGCCGAACTTAAGTATACTTTTTAGTATATACTTTTTAGTATGGCATTTCGGACGCACCGACTCATTCCGCTTTAAATTAATTCTGGTCTTTCTTTCTGCTCGTTCCCTTGCCCGTCTGTCTCCATGACGCTTATATTCCGCTCTGAGCTTGTTTTCCAAACAAAGTTTCAAGATGGCAGCACGCAGTAAACGGTGGTCAAGAGCAGAGACCATTTATTTAATAAATAGCTTGGAGGACCTGGAAATAATTAAAAGAACAGATGGCAAGAAACATAAAAATTGTGAGCTTTTCAAAGTTGTAGCGTCTAAGTTTGTTTTTCTTCCGGTAGACGTAACTTCCGGTCCGCCCCCCTATCCAATCAGAACCTTCCCAACCCCCAGACCTTAAGAGGAATTGGATAAAGCTGATCAAACGTGTTTTCCGTGTAAACCTCAATTCATAATTACTATTTCCATGTAAACCCGAAGGAAAATAGTTTAATTCTGAATGATTTAAAAAGGATTACAATGCTCATTTTTATATTTTAACACCCTTCCCCTACCATCCTCTGAACAAGTTGAATACGTAACCAAAAGAATTGTAAAATTGAATGAGAAAAAAAAACAAAAACAAATAAAACAACATAGACCAATGATGAATAAAGCAAGTTAACATGCACATAAATAAAAAGGAAAATATGGCCTATCAACATTGAAGCTGTGCATTAAACAAAACACGGATTCATTCGGATGGATTCACATGGATTTAATCACATCTCAAATACCAGTGTAAGTGGCTGCTATGCCGTATCTAAGTGGGCACAATTCTAAGTTTACTGATATACAGTAATACAGATATCTTCCGCTTATCCATTCCCGGGTCGCGGGGGCAGCAGCCTCAACAGAGATGCCCAGACTTCCTTCACTAGACACTTCCTCCAGCTCTTCCGAGGGGAGTCCGAGGCGTTCCCAGGCCAGCCGAGAGACATAGGCCCAGTCCCAATACACCCACTACCCCTACTTTTCAGCACTACCCCTAAATTTTGCGCGTTCCCGTGAGGGTAGTGGTGTCCCAATTCCTCTTTTCACCTAGGGGGAGTGGAGAAAACGAGGGTAGTGGCTATGAATCTGGCCCTTCAAATCGAGGGTTTTCAGATGCACACTAGCTGACCGAGGGCCAGAATGCTTTTCGTCGTCATTTGTGACTGAATCAAAAAAAAAAAAACATGGCGGACATTTCTTATTTTTTTCTCTTCTCCAACTGTGTGAAATGCGTCAGATCACTAATCACTACTTTGGGTGGATTTTTTGACTTCCAATACAATAATATTCTTCTCCTTGCTAGCAGCGTTGTAAATGCAATAATAATCTTATAGCTTTTCTTTAATGTTGTATGTCTAATGTACAGTCTCTTGCCAAGAACCACTTAATTTATCACTCCTTGCAATTTATAGTATGTTTTTTGTTTTGTTTTCATCTTTGTTTTTTTTTTTGTCTTTGCTGATTTGCTTGTTACCTGTCCAATATATCCATTCTTTTTCAATGTTTGAACCCAAATTATTAGTTTTGTTTTGTATAAAACCTCCTGAGTCGAGGTTCATAAAAGGGTAGGAATAATAAGCCTTGGCTTCAGCCTATACCTTTTCGGTGCCATTTAATGTATTGGACCTTTTTTTTTATGTTGTATTATGTTGTATCCAAATGGGCCGAAATAAAAAACTCAAAATCAAATCAATCAAAATCTAATACCTGTAGTACCGAATTTGGCCATAGCAGCATCGGGTTGAATATCAATATTCAGGTGCTTCTGACAACGTTTTAAAGATGGTGGACCAATAATGTACCAGGGCAGCACACGACCAAAACATGTGCGTTAAATCAGCAGGAGTGTTTCGACACCTGTCACAACTCACATCTGTGTATGAAGACACATTTTAGCAGAGTTTTTATTTTGTAATCTACATTTTAGTCTCGTTTTTATTCGTCAAAGATGTTGCATTATATATTTAATTATCGTTATCGTCACATGACCAGCATTTTCATTGCGTCTCGTTTTCCTCAGGTTTGTTGACGACGATATTTAGTCATAATTTCCGTTCCTCTTGCTCCCCAGGTGGGCTGGGCTCTGCTGTGCCAGCTGATCCAGATGTGTCCCGCGACGCTGCAGCAGCTGACCCGACCTCTGCAGGCCGCCGGGGGCTGGGAGGAGCCGGCCGTGCACCAGTAAGTCTCCCGCCGGGCCGACGCTGTTCTGTCCATCCATGCTACCCGTCCAGAACTGCTACTTTGTGGTTCCGTGCAAAGTTTGATTGCCACGCCCATCATTTCTTGCATCCCTTCAGTCCATGCTGAAAAATATTGTGATGTTAGATTTTGCCCTCTGTTCATCTACTGTTTTATACGACGGATTATTAGGGCCAAACTAAGACAAAAAAAAAATGGAATTACGAGAATAAAGTCATAATAATATGAGAATAAAGTCGTAATATTATGAGAATATAGTCGTAATATTACGACTCTATTCTCGTAATATTACGAGAATAAAGTGGTAATTTATGAGAAGTCTAACAGGAAGAGCACATACGTCTTTTATGGAAGAGGAGCCGTCTGGTATAGTATAGTATAGTATAGTATAGTAGGGGTCGACTGCAAGGCTAGCAGTGGTTAAATCTGCTGCCATTCAAAGAGGTTTCATTGTTTCTCAGGAAACAATGAGGATGATCATAAAGATTTTCTTCTTCCACAAAAGACGCAATTTCTTCCAAGTCTGTGTGGTTCCTTCTTTGAAATAGACGCAGTCGTTTGCACAATCGTTTTAAAGTCCTTATACTGATAATAATTCCATGCTGATGTGCCAAAAGATTAAGTATTTCCTTATTTGTGAAACTGATACCAAAATATAACTTCACAAGATGCTCAATATTCCTCATTTTAACACAGGGAGAAGACTGCTCTTACTGTTCGAGTTCTCATAAATTACCACTTTATTCTCATAAATTACGACTTTATCCTCGTAATATAACGACTTTATCCTCGTAATATTACGACTTTATTCTCGTAATTTTACGACTTTATTCTCGTAATTTTACGACTTTATTCTCGTAAAATTACGACTTCATTCTTGTAATATAACAACTTTATCCTCGTAATATTACGACTTTATTCTCGTATTATTACGACTTTATTCTCAAAATATTATGACTTTATCCTCATAATATTATGACTTTATTCTCGTATTATTACGACTTTATTGTCATAATAATACGACTTTATTCTCGTAATTTTACGACTTTATTCTCGTAATTTTACGACTTTATTCTCGTAATTTTACGACTTTATTCTCGTAAAATTACGACTTCATTCTTGTAATATAACAACTTTATCCTCGTAATATTACGACTTTATTCTCGTATTATTACGACTTTATTCTCAAAATATTATGACTTTATCCTCATAATATTATGACTTTATTCTCGTATTATTACGACTTTTTTGTCATAATATTACGACTTTATTCTCGTAATTTTACCACTTTATTCTTGTAATATTATTCGACAAAGCAACAGAAATGGACAGAACAGCGGTGGCCGGCGTCACCCATCAGGCCGTGACTCAAACACACCAGAATAGTCCCCGACCTCATAACAGCCGCAAGCTAAATAAAGCCCGGCACGAGTCAGAAACCCCTCCGGCACATGATGCAACTGAAATAAATTCCAGATGAGTTACACAACGTCTAAGAGTCATGCAGCTCGGTATTGATTAATGACATTACGGGACGGGATCTTGTACAACAACCAGAATGTGTCGTCACGGGAGATTAATACTCCAGAGGCTTCAATTACAATCATTAAGTGGGTTTTTGTTCATTAAAGTTCTGCAGATGTTGATCAGGAGTCAGTTTCCACCTCACAAGCATCCGGTTTAAACCCGTTAGATGCCGGATCCGAGCCCGAGTCGGACTTTTGGAACCAGGTGAAGCCGAGCGACTGATGAAGTCTGTTTTTTGTGTTTTCCAGGCAGATCCTGAAGGTGCTGGCTCAGTACGGCGCCGACTGTCGCGTGGCCAAGGTCGGACTCCGGGCGCTAGCGCTGCTGCTCACATCAGGTGCACGTCTGAATTATGTGATAATTATAAATTAAAGACACGAAAAACGGATATTATCCCAAAATACATCTTTGAGTGAACTTTACTGCGTTGCATCGGCCGTATTGTTTACCTGGCGTTGTTCACTATTGCACATGTGCTACTCTCAGCCGAGATAGGAGGAAAGAAGATGCTTCACTTTCTAAATTTTTTTTTGGCGGAGAATAGTCAACAATAAAATCCTTCAGCAACTTGTTTTTATAATCAATTTTTGTCCACAACGTTGACCAATCGTTGCACCCTACATACGCTAATTTCTCTCAGAATGCGGATGGTTCATGATTCATCACTCTTTGTGTGACTAGAGTTCGAAGGTTTTGCTAAACTTCTGGAAACTTTCCCGAAACATTCAATAGAAAGTTAAACTAGGACGTTTTGGGTAAAGAAAACCCTGAATCTATGGGAATTAACTGGAATCTATTTGCTTATGTTTGGTCATTTGGTAACTTTTGTTCTTTTAAGATCACAGAAAACAAAAGAAATACCAATCGTGAGCTAAACAAGTATCATCATAGCTAACCGCCGGAGTTGATTTTTCCTTCTCACGGTCGCCCGCTGCTTGCTCAGCTTGTGGAGTTAGCGTTCTTACACTCAGCCTGTGCGATGTAGTGGCTAGCTAGACACTGCGCTAAATCCTTCTTTCTTGCAGAACACAGAAGAAATAGTGTCATGGTAACGAGCTCGTTAGCATCATGGTAGATAGCCTCATAAACGGTTAGTTATGTTAGCGAGTTTAGCTGTCGGATTTACTGTCTAGTTAGCTTCTGTAGACACTAAAGTTGGGATTATCTTTGCCCATTACAATTTCGTAATTGTTATTTAACCCTTTTACATCAGGGTTTAGATTTATTTTCCCTAATATTAATATTATTATTTTTATTATTGTTAATGTTATTATTGTCAACATTATTGTTATTAATATTATTGTTATTATTAATATTATTAATACTCATTTATTATGATTGCCAACATTATTGTTATTAATATTATTAATAATAATTTATTATCAGTATTATTATTGTTATTAATATTATTGTTATTATTAATACTTTATTATTATTGTTTTTGTTATTATTGCTATTGTCATTATTATTATTATTATTATTATTATTATTATTATTATTATTATTATTATTATTATTATTATTATTATTATTAAGATTATTCCAATGGAAACATCCCAACTTTGAAAGTTGGTAGAATATTCCTCATTGGACGTGAAGCTGCTCAGAAACCTGAACTCTGCGCAGCGCCGTGATTCTGCCCCGTGTCGTTGCACAGACGTGATTCCTCTGCTGGTGCTGGAGGAGGACGAGGACGTCTTCGGTCTGGTTGTCCAGGCGATGAAGACGTTTCCCACCAGCGAGGAAGTGCAGTTTCAAGGCTGTGCAGCTCTGCAGCTGCTCCTGGAGAGAGGTAGGGACGCCAAACCTCACTGATACCTAGAACCTTCTACGTTCCCCGTGACCTCATCCTGATACCTGACAGGTGTGACGCAGCTTTTACTGCAGCAGGGCATTTAAGAGCTTCCTCTTCGGCCTGGCCGGCCGTCCTAATGCTCTCCATCTTTGATGCGAAGAATGTGTTTGGTTCCCCCGGATCTGTTATTGATTTCCAGGGATGATCGCTAACAGATGTAGAAGGAACTGCCTCCCTGTTTGACACAAACAACAACCAGAAACAGAGACGAGAGACTAGTGGGAAAACACTTTCAGAGACTGTTTTGTAACATGTGAAAAATGTTGTTGGCAGTTTTAGGCCTTTCAGACGGATCAAGTTCCACATGTGGAGATTTGACTCATCTCTGAAGTATTTGTGTATCTATATTAATATATATTGATTTATAGTTATATGTAGATATGTCGATATATAGATTTATAGTAATTTTCATGTATATAATTGGAGGTAAATATATGAACCAGTGTATATGTAGCATATCTACTCTTATATAGTTATTCAAGTATATTTTGATACCATTGCTCTCTATTGTTCTCTATTATATTGTAGTATTATAGTAAAGTAATGATAATGTAATACTATTACTTCTATTATTACATACATACATAGTATCACAACGAAATGCTGGGCGTTTGTTTTGTTTTTCTTTGATTTTCTTTGATTTGTTTTGATTTTTACTATATTTATATGTACATATAATTGAGTATTACATCACTGTATTGAACAGTTATTAAAGTATGTAAGTAAAGTATGTGTGTTTTATAAGTAAGCTTATTGAAACTCTTGTTACATGTAAGGATGTTTGTAAGATTCAGGGGTAGGACTCGATAATCGAGCATGTTGGTGGATCAGTGAGGTCTAACCAAGTGCTGTACACATATATATATATATATATATATATATATATATACACACACACACACACATTTGTTTTCTGTTTTTTTACTTTTTTGTACTCTTTTAACATGCACGTTCGAAATAAAATCTTCAAATCAAAAATCAAATCAAAGAAGGAGAAAATATAACTTTTTGTTGGCGTACAAAAAAACAAATTAAAAGGAGGTCTAGATGAGGGTGTGCTGAACCAAGTGCTACAAAATAAAAGCTTAAAAACAGGCTAATTTACATTTCCTGCCTTGCGTTTGTGTTTCCAGTGAGCGACGACCATCTGGTGGAGTTCGTGGAGAACGAGGACCACGTGGTGGTTCTGTCGGCTCTACAGAGGTTCACCGACAGTCCAGAAGTTCTCCTGCAGGCCATGAAGGTGCTCGTCCCGCTGGCCCGCACCGGTAATACCCCAAAACACCACCATTAGCTTCCATGTTCACTTCTAGGTGCTACAGGGCCACTGTCAGGTCAATGTTGTTGATTTTATTCACATAACTCCATAGTGGCCGCAGTTACATGATATTTTTTAATTCAGAATTAATTATTCAGAATGAAATAATTCAGAATTAAACTATTTACCTTTGAGTTTACATGGAAATAGTCATTCCGAATTGAGGTTTACATGGAAAACACGTTTGATCGGCTTTATCCAATTCCTCTTAAGGTCTGGGGGTTGGGAAGGTTCTGATTGGATAGGGGGGGGACCGGAAGTTAAACTACCGGAAGAAAAACAAACTTAGCCGCTACAACTTTGAAAAGCTCACATCTGTTCTTTTAATTATTTCCAGGTCCTCCAAGCTATTTATTAAATAAATGTTCTCTGCTCTTGACCACCGTTTACTGCGTGCTGCCATCTTGAAACTTTGTTTAGAAAACAAGCCCAGCGCGGAATATAAGCGCCATGGAGACAGACGGGCGAGGGAACGAGCAGAAAGAAAGACCGGAATTAATTTAAAGTGGAATGAGTGTATACATGATCTGGAATTATTCTATTCGGATTAAAAATCGGAATAAACCAGCCACTTACTATGGAATTAAGTTTAATTTAGAATGGCCATTTTCATTCAGAATTAGGTGTTTACATGTTAATTTTTACTCATTTTAAATCGTATTTAATTTTAATTCTGAATTAAAGAGGAATTAAACTTCCCATGTAAACGCACTCAATGCCATGAAGTACATGTGTTCTCCTTGTTAGTAAACACTCTAGTGCTGCTGGTAGGAAAAGATCAGAACCTGGGGGGCTTTAGGACCCTGAAACAGGAGTAACAACTCTAATGCTCTTTAAGTTCTAATTTAATTTCTCCAACAAAAACTGAAGAGCAGAAAGTTTTGCACGCAGCAGGATGTCCAAAGGAAAAGAAGAGAGGGAGAAAACAAGAATCAGGAAACGGACACTGAGGTGGGGAGAGCTGGCAGGAAAGTGGTGGGAAGTTCGAGGCAGGAAGTAGGAAACCCACGCAGGAAGTAATGCAACAGGAGAAAACAACCATCATTTACGTGTTTGACATGAGCAGAGTTCAGGCAGAAACATTTAGTTCAGGCAGAAACATTTAGTTCAGGTAGAAACATTTAGTTCAGGTAGAAACATTTAGTTCAGTTAAAAAACAGCAGTCAAATCAGCAGAAATGTCAGTTTGCTGGATGAAATATATTAATTCCTTATAAAATAAGTTGTATGCACAGCTATGCTCATGTGTGCATGTGAATGAGTGTACGTTTGTGTGTACATGAAAGTACAACATTGAGGCTTCTTGCTTTGGGAATCCCGGTCTGTGATTGGATGCTGCCTCGACATCGCTGCTGCTCATTTGCATAAAGTTTAAAGAGATTTTTCAACTTCAAATTGACGCTCTGGTTGCCTCTTGCAGCGAGCTGTCATAGACAATGAATGGCAGCCGGACGCTTTTGGTGTGAATCAAGGGTTTATTATTATTATTATTATTATTATTATTATTAATAATAATAATAATAATAATAATAATAATAATAATAATAATATTATTATTATTATTATTATTATTATTATTATTATTATTATTATTATTATTATTATTATTATTATTATTATTATTATTATTATTATTATTATTATTATTATTGTTGTTTCAAAAATGAGTGCTCAATAACACAATGCCAATAGGGGAAGACATCAGCCATGGTCTCAGAGAGGCAGTTACTTAAAATTAGGTCTTTAAGTCCTTTATGCTTCAATAACGATGGTTTGTTTGTGTACTACGACGCTCGGCTCCGTGTTTTTGTGACATCAGTGGCCGATAATGTCTGAGAGAGTCCTCCTGATCCCCCGACAACGTCAGCTTTGTTTTAGTCAGTAGGTGTTCTTTTCACGGACGTTAAACTTCCTCTTTTAAACGCCCGGGACAAAAATAGAAAAGCGACACATCTTTATTTAAATGACGGCAGTTTGAAGTGTGGAAATAATGAGAAACGTTCCCCGTAACCGGGGAGCTAATTATCTGGAGCATCTCTGTGTGAAAGTGGACGTGATGAAGTTTCACTTGTGAGATTTGTTCCACTTTTAGCTCCGTTCTTCACAGATGAGAGGTTTTTTCATGGTCGGGGGGGATTCCAGGCTGTTTTCCTGACCTCCATCTGGTCTGAGTCTTATTGTGAAACTCATGCTGGGGACACGTTGTTTTAGTTTCTGAACTCCATTCTCGAAGCTCGAACAGCTTATTATTCATTGTTGGTGGAGGATAATAAAAACAACCCACGTTTTCTGTTCAGCGCTGTAGCCAGAGTCACAACTCTGTTGAACCGTGCATTCCTGTAGCTCTCAGTAGTGAAGACTTTATTACCCCCTTTTCCAGCAAACCGGTTCCAGGCTGGTTCTGATTCAGGGCCAGGTCTGAGTTTAGAACCGGGCTTTCTGTTTCCACTGACAAAGAACTGGCTCCGGGCCAGAAGAACTGGTTCCAAGGTAGCACCAACTCTTTGCTGGTCTAGAGCAGAGGTTTTCAACTGGTTTTGTCCCAGGAACCACCATTATAACCAAGAAGCAACTCGGGGTACACTGCTTTTGGGGATGTTTGTTTTATTTTGCACCTGCTTTTAAATAAGAGTAGCGGCCTACATAGGCTATTTATTTGCATCAGTGTATATTTTTATTTGCACCTTTTGCTATAAAACAAAAAACAAAAAAACAGTCAATGAAAAATGAACAATAGGAAGCCAAGAGGGCTTATAATATTACTTATTAAGTTCACTCTCACTCATTTAACATAATTTGGATGGGTAAATTATTCACAAAAAAGAATAGTAAATGGGAAATAAATTGAGTCTAAAGAATAAATATATATTTTTTTAATTATTATTGTTTTCCATTTACAATTTCACGGACAACCTGCAATACCACCACGGACCACCAGAGGGCCGCGGACCACCGATTGACTAGTCTAGAGGAAAGAACCGCTTACGTAAGCGGAGGGGGTGGAGTTATTAAGACCAACGGCAACAGCAAGACTGGGAGACGGAGACATTTCCAAATAAGAATAAATCTGGATGCAGCAAAGCATCATGGGAGGAGGAGGAGACAACCTGTCTTTTAGAGATGTGTCCACGGAGGAGCTACGTGGACCAAGTCCTGTTAGAGCAGATACGTGGTTGTTGCTGCAACTTTCACGCAAACGCAGAGACGTAATGACGTGGCTCCTCTTAGCACCCGAGCTGTGGAAAAACAAACCGGTTCTCAGCTGGTTCCAAGTTCAACGAGTTGTGAACCAGAACCAGCTCTGGAACCGGTTTGGTGGAAAAGGGGTACAAGAGCTTCTTTAACACTAAAATAATCAGAATCAGAGAAGAAATCAATCAGGCCCACCCGGTAGAGGCTGTGGGCGTGTCTTCAGCTTTAGTGACTTCCTTAGGCTCTGACTTGACTCCAGTTTCCAGAGGATTCCAGTCCTCAGGCCGCCCTTAAAAACCTTCTTTTGACCCAGACATTTTAGCTAATTATAGACCAATTTCCAACCTTCCATTTGGATCTAAAATTCTGATAAGGGATTAGTGTCCTTACTGGTTCTACTGGACCTCAGATAACAGTTGAGGGTTAGCTATGGTGTCCCGCAGGGTTCAGTGCTAGGGTCAATCTTGTTCAGTTTACACATGCAGCCCTTGGGAAGTTTAATCCAGAACCACGGCATCAATGTTCACTTCTATGCTGATGATACCGTTGGATTATCACGTTTTCTCTCTCTAGCCAGTAATGTGGAGGTGCTGATGTCAGGAGGAACCCGGTGCTACGGCTTGGTCATCGCCGCCATGGACGCCTTCCCGGAGGTGGAGGAGCTGCAGGAGACGGCCTGCTGCCTGTTCAGGAGGTTCACGTCAGGTTAGCCTGGACAGATGCATGCTGGGAGTTCAGATTCCTCCGAGCAACAACATTTCAGCTTCTGAGTTGAAGCCGATGAGGAACTATGAACAGATGTGGTTCCTCAACCGACCACTAATGTCCACATCCAGACCTGCAGGTCCCTTTAGAGCAGGGGTGTCAAACTCATTTTGCTTGGCGGGCCGGATTTAACAAATTTTTTTCTCGCGGGCCGCACGCTCAAAATAACAAAAACGGTGCAAAATTTTTTTTTTCTAATTCTTTTTTTTTTACTATTGTTATCTAATCCAATATCAGTTTAGTTAATTTTAAAGGAAATATGCACTTTGTTTACACTCTAATTATGTAAAATATATTTCTTCAGGATCTTTTCTTGAAATTTCTCGTTTTTTTTCAAATGATGTAAGATACTTTTAACATCATTTTACAAAGATAAACAGAAACAAGTATGTTTTTTTTAATATTTCGCTTTTTTATAGGAAATTTAATTAAAAGCAAAATCCTTCTTATTACTTCCGACAGTGTTTCTTTGTGATTTAGAGATTTTTCCAGTACAATTAAGTGTATTTATTTTTAAAAATTGGCGCGGATATTTACGCCAGTGTGCCGAAAAAGTCAGCACTTCTCTTTTAACTGTTTTACTTTGTCACTATCCTCGTATTCAAAACTGAAATTCTCTGAATAAATATCTTCTATCATCTTTTTTAGCAGTGATATTTTTCCTGCGAAAATATATAATAGTAGTCAGTTAATAAAAATAAACGACCGTCTACAAAGAAATAAAATCGGCAAATGCATTCTAGAAAACTAAAAAACTGTCGAAAACTGCTCTCTTTGTGGAATAATGATGGATTTGTAGAACAAATATATTAGCGAATATGCTGCGATTCATGGCAATTATTTATGCCTTCCTTTTTAGTAAATTAACATTTCGTTTTTTTGCGTTGGAAACTTCTCGCGGGCTGCATGAAAATCTCTCTCGGGCCTCACATTTGACACCCCTGATTTAGAGACCACTAGGATCTGCGGTTCCTCTACAAACAACTGGGGTCTGGATCCAGACCTGCAGGTCCTCTACAGACCACAAGGGTCTAGATACAGGTAAAATAGTTTTCTCTGTTGGCGTGTCTCAGGTGTCTCAGCGTCCCCGGTTCTTCTGTCTTACAGAGAGTTTCTACAACATCCTGGTCCTGAACGGCGTCCAGAGCGTCGCGGTTCGCGCCTGCCAGACGTTCCCCGACAACGCTGCGCTGCAAGCCGCCGCCCTCTCCTGCCTGGCCGACCTCAGTGAGGACGCAGTCACACATTCACACATTCACACATTCACCTGGTTAATGTTCTACATGCACACGGGGAAAAGCTCTGAGTGGCCACGCCCCCAGGTCTACTGAAGTGACTTCTGATTGGTTGAACTCCTGGAGGCTTGCTGACGGGCAGAAGTCTCGGAGTGCTAGTTCTTATGACCCGGAACCATCACGAGTTTCCAATTCTGTAATCGCAGCTGCACATGTTGCCATAGTAACTTGACCGTAAAAGGAAGTTGGGCCCTCTGTGATGTCATAAAGAGCCTCCGTTGGAAAAAAACTCTCCAAAAGGAGGAGTTCTCGGCACCCTGAAAACGACACTATAATAATACAACGTGTGTCCCGGTCATTGTTTCAGCCTCCGGTCGCATCTAGGAAGATGATGAATGATGAATGATGAATAACGACGCTGTAGATAATTTAGAGATAAAGATATTAAAGGTATTGTGACATCATTTTTAACATGCTTTTAACACTATTAAAAGTCTTGGCCAACATCCCTCAAATGTGTCTAAAAGAGTGTAACAAGAAAAACTTCACTCTAGTACTCTTTTCCTGGCTTTTTATTACAGTGTTTTTTTGCGCCGTGAAAAATGCTTCCTTTCCCCCCTTTCCTGTCAATCATTGCTCCGCTCCTCCTCCAAACCTCCTCCTCCTCCAGCCATACGCTCACAGCGGCGTCGGAGCGACAGGCGAAGCATGCACGGAAAAGCAGGAGGGTGAACCACAGCAAACAATCATAAAAATAAAGGCATGCAAGCAGCACTGTCCCCTTATCTTAAGTCCAGTCAGTGGCCGCGGGTCTTCTTAGCAGTTTTCCTCCGGTGATTAGAACAAAAGAGGCGTGTTAAGCCTCATTTATGGTTCCGCGTTAAATCGACGCAGAGCCTACGCCGTAGGGTTCAGCGTACGGTGCGCGTCGCCGCGTAACCCTACACCGTAGGCTCTGCGTCGGTGTAACGCGGAACCATAAATCAGCCTTTATGGTGCGCTGGAGAGAAGAGGAGGCAGGGAGCTGGGTGGAGGGGGCGGTGATTTAGCGGATCGTTACGTAACGATCCGCCACCAAAACCAGCAACAACTGCAGTGTCGATACTCGTCACCAGTTGAACGATTATAAAGTTGGAAAAACGGCACATTCTTTTGATTGTGGGTCTACTGATTCCAACTATTGTCGAATATCATATATTAATATAATAATAATAATAATAATAATAATAATAATAATAATAATACGAATAAAAATCATAATTAATATTATTATTAATTGATAATAATAATATAATACACTAATAATATAAATAGTGTTATTAATAATAATATAATTAAATAATACTAATAATAATACCAACAATAATAATAATTAATATTATTGTTATTAATGATTCATAATAATATAGTATACTAATAATACAAATATTATTAATAATAAAAATAATAATTATTAAAGTTGCGCGGTATATAATAATATATATGATTTATATAATATATTTATAATATACATATTAATAATTAATATATATATTATATTAATATTATATTATTATTAATAATAATAACTAATATTATTACGATTAATAATTGATAATACTAATATAATAATAATATTATAATATATTATAATAATAAACAATATCAATATTCAATAATAATATCAATGATTAATAATAATAATAATATAATATATTAATAATACTACTAATAATACTTCTCCAGGTTGAAGCAGCAAAAACAAAAGAAGAGAAAAATGTGAATGAAAATGTAGTTACGCCGTATTGTTCCTCTCGCCAGCCGCCACAATCGTGCGGAACAAAGCGGCGGCGGAGGATGACCTGGAGGAGGGAGAGGAGGAGGAGGATGACGGAGGGAAGGAGGAGGTGGAGGACATGGACCTGGGCTGGATGGACGAGTGCTGCACGGCGCTGGAGCTCCACGCCGCCGAGCCGGTGGTTCAGGTCAGTGCCGCGGTTCCTCCGGCGCCCCGGAGTCTGATCGGACATTCACCGGTAACCCAAACTCCTTCTCTTCCTCCAGGAAGCTGCGAGCCGGGCCGTCCATCAGCTGCTGCTGCACGGCGCCCGGGCGGAGCCGCCTGACGAGGACCAGAACCATAGGTGCGCCGCGCCGCCGTGCAACATCACACGCCGTCCTCCGCCGGTGCTGAAGACGTTTAACCGGTGAGGTTTGTCTTGCAGGACTCCGATCCACCGGCAGCTGATGGCGGCGCTGCTGCTGCACGCGTCGTCGCCCAGGGTGGTCGTAGCGGCCGCCGGTGCCATCGCCACGCTGGTCGCCAACGACGGTAAGTCCATCCTTAGGCCACGTTTACACATAGTATTGTATTTACAAAAACGGATATTTCCCCCTCTACGTTTTGAAAAATACCATCATTTACACGAACCCGCATAAATACGCTGTTAAGGTGCTATGAGCAGCCAAACCTACAGGGGGCAGCATAAAGTCATGCTAGCCAATCAGAATCCTGGAAAAAAACATCAACAAATGACACGAGTAACTTCTAGTTACTTTTAAGTGTGACGTTAGAATATAAAATAAGTAAAATACAAGAAAATATTGACAGTGGCCAAACAAATTATAAATACAGGTCGCACACATGACGCTGGTGACATTTCTGTCGCATAATGTGACGTTCTGAAGCCTAAATGTCCGTTTCTCTCTGTTTACAAGCAAACGTGAAGACGGGGTTTTTGCAAATCTCCACTTTGGCCGGAGTTTTCAGAAATGATCGTTTTTGGTGACTTTGAGCTTCGTTTTCGTGTAAACGAACGGCCAAAACGCATGAAAACACCACCGTTTTTGCTACGTGCTGTTTTCCAGGTGCGATGAGCTCCTCGCTGCTCTCCGGAGGTCTCCACGTCAACCTGGTGGAGATGATGAAGAAGCACCTGAACTCGGCTGAAGTCTCCGTCGTCGCCTTCCGGCTGCTGAGGCTGCTGTTCCAGGGAAGGTCAGTACCCCCCCCTCTTAACCCCCCCAGGTCTCTGACGGTCGTGGAGTCCCCGCTGGTCTGATCCTCTCTCCCCCCCAGGACCGCCAGCCTGGACGAGCTGAACTTGGCCATGAGCCAGATCCTCAGCACCATGAAGGTCCACAACTTCCAGCCCGAAGTCCAGCTGGAGGCGCTGCAGACCAGCCTGGTCTTCCTCTGTCCAGGTACCCCCCAAAAGACTCCCCAGACCCCCCCAGACCTCCTCCCGTCCCGGTCCAGGAGCGCGTCGTACCGACGGTGATCGATAGGGGGCAGTAAGCAGAGCAACAGTTGGAAAAGTGATTAAATATTTAGTAGCAGCGGTAGTAGCAGTAGCAGATTAGAACAACAAACAAGTTTACATGACAACATTGGATGATGTAGGAGATTATAACATTGCTTTGGTTGCGATCTCGGCAAAGGAAACGGCGCCAGCGACCTCCGCGCCGTCACTTGTGGCCAGCTGGTATCTGACCGGGACCAGAGTCACTCGCGGCCAAATGAAATCAGTATACGCGTTGCGGCCATGATGCGTACGCGGTCTGAACTGCAAGTATATCTCAGGCATTAGTCCGCCCCCCCAGACCTCCTCCCGTCCCAACTCGATCATGAAACAACAAAGAAGAACGTTGGTAAAGTTTAAAAACGTTCAGTTTGCCGTCAAAAGTATGTTCAGATTTACGTTTCCGATGCTGGTTTAGTAGTTACTTAGCAACCATACAGATGCCCCTCCCCGTTTAGGGGGCGGTCCGGTCACGTCCAACTGGGAGGAGCCCTGTCGGAGGTCCGAAGTGTTTTTTTTTTATATAAAAGATAAATAAATAAGTGAAATATAGGAGTAAACAAGGCTGCGGTTGAGGTTTCACATGTGTATTATTATGGGATGTATCTGAGGTGGGCGGGTCCTGGAAGTAGGACTCCATCCTGGTACTTTCTCGTTTACTTCTACATTATTCCTGCCGGGTTGAACTCCCAGACCGGAGCCTGAGGGAACACGGTTCCTCGGTCCCGGATCCAGACCTGGCCGACGTCCCGCTGAGGGTCCTGAAGAACCAGTGCGTGGTGGAGGGAGCTCACACGCTGTACCTGGAGGTCCTCAACCGGGTAAGTCAGACGGATAAATAAACCAAACAAACATGAAATACACCACTCACTTCAGACAAATGTAAATAACATAAATAGATAAAACAAGTTACGCTTTAAAAATAGTTTTAAAAACCCCTAAAATGTATAAAATCAGTTAGAAATCAACAACTTGGTGCCAAAGGCCAAGAAGGAGAACTGGGTCCTAAAACCAGATCCCGAAGGGGTCCAGTTTATTTAAAACCAGGGGCCGGATTCACAAAACATTCTTAAGAAAAAAAATCTTCTTAAGTGTCATTTTTTTCTTAAGTTCAGTCTTAAGAAGAAAAAAGAGAAGTCATATTCTCCAAAAAAGTTCTAAGTATTTTCTCAACTTTCTTCTTATGTTTCTTCTTAAGAAAAAATTGTATTCTTGAAATAAAAGTTCTCAAATTTGTTCTTGACTTTTTTCTTAACTTTAAGACAACCTTGACCTGTCTTAAAATGTCTTCTGTGAAAAGGTAATAATGATAATAATAATAATAAGCCTCTAATATCACCTTTTTCCACACATTTTAGACAAGTTTAGACTAGTAGGTCATAGTTTGAGGATATACTTTGTAATTAATTACACAAAGAGCCTGTTAACTGTTTGTTAGCATGTTAGTTAGCGTGGTAGTTAATTATTATTAATTTTCCCCAATAGTATTTTTTTTAACACATTAATCTCATCCACCATAACTTGAAAAGTTCCTGCATCTCTTTTTCTCCTTCTCCATGTTTAGTGAAGTGACTGACGGTTAAGACGCAAACTACCTGTATAAATGTTGTTTGTTGGCGCGTGCAATGCAATGACATATTTTAAGAAGTTCTTAAGTAGGAAAAATAAGAAATTCGTAAGAAATGACAGTTCTTAAGACGGTTCTTAAGAAAATATTGAGGAATTGCACTTAAGAACTTTCTTATGAACTTCTTAATTTTAGATCTTAATACATTTCTTAAGATCATTCTTAAGAACATATTGGTGAATCTGGCCCCAGATCAGGAAGGGACCAGCTGCTGCTAGTTTAACATTTTTAGGGGTAAAATCATCATTTGGAGGTGCCGAGGGCTTAAGACCAACAACCTCTGTAAAAAGGGTAAAGTCCCCTGTTCGGGGAGAGCGTTGGCTCACAAACAGAAAAAGCTGAGGAAACAGAGACTGTCGCTAGAAAATGGTTTTATTTGCTCTGCAAAGAGAGAAACTGCAGCAAACATCGTAGTTCTCCTTCAAGTTAAATATTAGTTCATCCGTTCAGACTGAAACTGAGACGTGATCACATGAATGGCGAGCAAGCGTTTCGTTTATGAGAGTGTTGACGTCAGAAACGGAGAAAAGTGAGTCAGATTCAGTGATTTCCTATAAATGTTTTATTTTGAAAATCCTCAGTTATGTGAGATGTCATCAGTAAAGAGAAGCAAGCTTTTTCTATTTTTTTTAACTTTTTATTCAGATTTGTGCACAATAACAAACAGAACAATAAAGAACAGAACAGAACAAAATATCGGAGACAAGGAAAGAAAAAAATATACACATATATGTGACGGGTCACAGCTGTATGTGAGAAGATGCAGCTCCACACTACTGTCGCTTCCACACAAGACAAACAAGGTAGATTACAGGTTTCTTTTATTCCTCAGCACTCTGCAACACACATTTAAACAGTGGTATGAAGCGAGGGAATCTGCAGTGTCTCAGGATACCGTCTGAATAACACATGAAACAAGTGCAACTAATTAAGCTAGGTTAGCACTGAAAAGTAGTTTATCTGATCTCCAAAACACAATTTTAGTAACAAATAATCACAGTCTTTACTACAGACAGTTAGCTTAGATCGTTGTAAGTATATCGCAAAAATCAAAACATTAACTTCTGGAACAAAATAAAATCAATAAACATCCCGGACCATGCAAGAGCACAATTTACCACAGTGAAATCCTCACTGGTCTGTGCGATCCCTCGCCAGCCACTGCGCCAAGTGTTGTGCTACTTTTGCATGATTTAATCAATATTATCCTACTCCATTACATATATATGTTACGGTTAATGTAGAAAAACGGCTATTTTGCAAAATAGCTGGCTAATGTGCAAAATAACCGTCAGGGCGGTGAATGTAGAAAAACGGCAGTAGCCGGTGCTGTGGATGTGTCAGAACCGACACTTTTTCGGGGAGTGTAACGTTAGGCTTCTTCAACAGCCATAAATAGCCTTGTTCACCGTTTGGCCGGCTATTTTACATATTCACCGCCCTGCCGGTTATTTTGCACATTAGCTGGCTATTTTGCAAAATAGCCGTTTTTCTACATTAACCGTAACATATATAAAATTAAAATATTCCAAAATCCAAATATTTATACATTCCCAGTTTTCCTTGGTATCATAGGTATTTTTGAAAAATCTCTGATGAAAATCTTTTATGAAGACGAGAGACATGTCTGCTCCCTGAGATTGAATTTATTGTTGTCCGAAGTCTTTCACTTTCTTCATGGCTTGTAAAGTAATGCTGGATTTGTGACTATGACTATTTAAAATGTGATGATTATGTTTGTCTGATGAAGCTATTGCTAAATTTAGGGAGGCCATTGCTCATCTTACGATAGTGGAAAATAGTGATGTAGTCGAGGCCAGTGATCTGGGTTCTACCTCTGCAGATGTTGATTTTCTTGCTAGTAACACTGCTGATTTGTTGCATTCAGCTTTAGATGAAGATGAAGTTTCTCCTTTGAAAAGGAGGGTTTCCAACCGTAGGAGCTTAACTCCCTAGTATAATCCAGATATCCGCACGTTGAAACAAAACGTGTGTAAAATGGAAAGGAAGTGGTACTCTTGTAAGTCTGTAGACTCCTATCGTGAATGGAAACATAATCTGCTAAATTTGCCAGTGGGACAAGATTTATCTTTTCATTACAAGCAAAAAAATCTTGTTCCACTGGCAGATTTTTCTACTTACTTTAAGTGAAAATCTACTTGAAACAGGTGAAAAATTGTTGTTTTTTCCGGTGATGAGTCTTGTTTTAAGTGTAATGAGATTTTTTTTTTACTAAAAATGAGACATTTTAACTAGAAATAAGACAAATATTCTTGTTAAGATTTTGAGTTTTTGCAGTGTTCAAAGTTCTCCCACGAGGGGAGTTTTTACCTGCCATTGTTTTTGTTATGTTTATGTAATAACTGCTGCAGGGTTCATGTTCTGGTCTCTGGAAAGATCCTAGAGATAACCTCTGTTGTAATAGACGCTTTATAAATAAAATTGAATTAAAAGTAATTTGAAGGATGAAAGTGTCCTAGTGACGGGCGTGTCTGCAGTTCATCAGCAGCGCCTCCATCCAGCGCTGCGGCCTGAAGGTCCTGTCGTCTCTGGCCGACTGCTCCGGCGCCGTGGACCTGCTCTGCCAGCAGGGGGCGATAGACACGGTGCTGCACACGCTGCAGATGTTCCCGCAGGACCGAGGTAAGGCCCTGAGCAGGGATGTGAGGTTACCGTGGTTACGGGTCGGTGCTACAGCTCTGTCCCCCCCCAGAGATCCACTACTGGGGCCTGACCCTGCTCAACTACCTCGTCTCCAAGAAGAAGCTGTCCCGCATGATCGTCCCCGTCCTGGCGTCCGTCCTCATCGCCTCGCTGGTCCAGTACCGGGAGGACTCGGAGATGCTGCTCAAGGTGAGAGACGACTGGAGGATCCCAATCACTTGAGTTTGAGTATTTGCCGATCCCGATTTTTCCCGATCCAATCACTTTTTTTGGCTCCCGATACATTTCCGAGACTTTTTCCCGATCAGATACACTTGTTTTGTGCCGTTTCCGAGCGCGATTGCTGTGTTCACATCCGATCTTTAGGGGGAAACGCTCCCTGTTTCGGAACAACTGCTCCAAACGGGACAGGTGTGAAAGCACCCTTAGTTTCCCCTCATGACCCCTGTTGCCCCCCCAGTGCCTCCAGGTGGCTCTGAGGATGCTGGACGCCTGCTCGGGGGCGGCGGCCGAGCTGCAGCGGCGGGACTTGGACCGGCACATCTTCCAGCAGCTGCGGCAGGACGGCGACGGCAGCTTCAGCCCGGTGAGTCCCGGGTCCCACGCCGATCCAACGCCCGTGAAGTTCTGGCCGTGACCCGCCTCTCCTACTCCTCCCCCCCAGCTGAGGAAGTGGGCGTGTCTGGCGCTGTCCAGGATGTGGGCCGACCCGGAGCTGCACTACGGCATGCTGGAGAAGGCCTGCGCCGACGGCGACGCGGCCATGGCCGAGTGCCTCATCGAGCTCGGCGCCGACGTCAACAAGAAGACCAAGAGCGATTCGCTCATCTACCAGGTGGGTTGTCGGGGGGAGCAGAACCGGGCTCGCTAATTAGAGGTTTAATGAACACTAACTAGAGGTTTACTAAACTCTAACTAGAGGTTTACTAAACAGAAAGGTTTTAAGTTACGATTTAAAGGTGGAGGTGGTGTCAGCCTCCTTAACCCAGATTGTAAGTTGGTTCCATAGTAACGGTTCCTGATAGCAGAACGCCCGCCCTCCAAATCTACATTTGGATACTCGTAAACTATGAGTAAACCTGCACTCTAAGAACGGAGTGCTCTGCCAGGAACATAAGGCACTATCAGGTCTCGCAAATAATGCGGAGCTAAGCCGTTTTGGGCTTAGACATGCTTGAAGTTTAACTAACGGTTCTGTTTCATCTTCATAGACAAATAGAGCTGCGTATCATCAGCATAGCAATGAAAGTGTATGCCGTGATTCTGGATTATACTTCCCAATGGCTGCATGTATAAACTGAACAAGATTGGTCCTAGCACTGAACCCTGCAGAACACCATAGCAGACTCTCAACTGTTCTGAAGAAACCTTGTGTAAATGAACAAACTGGAATCTGTCAGATAGATATGATTTAAACCAACGTAGAGCTGAACCAGTATGGGCACTAATCCCTTACCTGAGGGATCTCTGAGTTTCCGAGTCTCCGTGGCAACAACGCTTGTGGCCCTGTTGCAGGTGTGCGAGAGGGGCGGGCCCCTGGAGCTGGTGGAGCTGCTGCTGAGCCGCAGCGCCCACGAGCAGCACCTGCGCCGCGCGCTGGCGGCGAGCGTGAAGCGGGCCGACGGGCCGGCCGTCATCCAGCTGCTGGCCCGCCTCGGCCTGGACGCCAACAACAGCGCCGTCTGCCTGGGCGGCTTCCGCCTGGGCCGGCTGGACGCCGCGTGGCTGAGCCCGCTGCTAGCTGAGCGCGGGCGGAGCGGCAGCCGTCGCCACAGCAACGGTGAGGAGGCGTGGCTGCATCAAAGTGTTCGACTCCAAAAGTTGTGAAACTAAATCTTATTTTGTTCCGGACATTTTTATTTATTTATTTATTTTTTTTTTATTAATTAATTATGTAGAACCACAATTCAAATTCTCATGAATCAGTTATCAGTAAACTATTGTTTGTAATTTATTTAGTCAGTTTCAGGATTTTTCTCTTTTTAATAGAAAAGTTTAAGACTTAATAATAATTAATAATAATAATAATGATGATAATAATAATAATAATAATAATGATAATGATAATATTATTAATAGTAATAATAATAATAATAATCATAATAATTAATAAAAAAGCAATAATAATATTATCAGTAATAATAGTATTACTTTATTATTATACTTTAATATTAATAACATAACGGAAAATAACATGTGCAATATCTTTCTACCTCAGACACATCCTACCTGCTATTTTCTTTCTCGTACTGCACTATTTTTATTTTTATTCCACTGTCTATACTGTTTATGTTTTGTAATTTTTTCATTTTTACTTTTTTATATATTTCCTCCCACTGAGGGAGGAATAAAGGACAATCTAATCTAATCCAATAATAATACTCATAATAATAATAATAATAATAATAATAATAATAATAATAATAATAATAATAATCAAAACAATTAATAGTGGTAATAATAATTAATAATAATAATAAAAATAATTGCAACAATAATAACAATAATAATAGTGATGATAATAATAATAATAATAATAATAATGAACAAAACTATAATAGTGTTAATAATAATAATTAATAATAATAATAATACAAATAATAGCAATAATAATAACATTAGTGATAATGATGATAGTAATAATGATAATAACAATAATAATAATTGTAATCCCCAGGTAAAGGCGTGGGCTTGGCCCGCTACGTCCAGTCCCTGCAGAGGTCCAGGAGCGCCGGGTTCCTGGCTCGGCCCATGTCGGACCAGTGCCTGACCTCCGGCTACATCTCCGACGAGAGCGACGACTCCAGCTTCAGCGTCGTCTCCACCGAGGACAGCCTGTTCATCAACGACGACATGGAGAGTGACGGTAGGGCGACGCCCACGGAGGCCACGCCTCCTCCAGGAACGAAAAAACTAGAAAAATAGTTTTGGTCTAAAAGGTACGGAAGAGTATTAGGGCCAGGCAGGAAAAATTTAAATAATAATTTAGAGAAAAAAAGTTGAAGATCAATATTGAAGTACAATTTCGAGAAAAAAGTCGAAATGTTGAGAAAAAAGTCGAAATGTCGACAATTATGTTGAAGTTAAATTTCGTGAATAAAGTTGAAATGTCGAGAAAAAAGTTAAAATGTCAAGATTAATGTTGAAGTAAAATTTCGAGAAAAAAGTCAAAATGTTGAGGAAAAAAGTCGAAATGTCGAGAAAAAAGTCAATATTTTGAGAAAAAAGTCGAAATGTCGAGGAAAAAAGTTGAAATATTGAGGAAAAAAGTTGAAATTTCGAGAAAAAAGTCGAAATGTTGGTATGATGAAGTTCCTTTCTGTGTTTCAGGCAGCGATTCGTTGTCGGGCGCTCTGTCTCCGAAGCTGTTCAACAACTCGGCCGAGGAGCTGCGAGGAGACTCTTTCAAGAGGAAGCAGGGACGGCGGCGGCACGCCAGCGCTGAGGTGACTGCGCCCCTTCCATCCCTGACCCCGCCCCCTCCTCCCTGACCCCGCCCCTTCCTCGTACCTGATGTCCGGTCCTGCCTTTCGGTGAGCCGGTCGTTTACGTGTCGCTCTTCTCCCCCGAACAGAGCGGCCAGACAGAAAGTGAAAACGGGGATTTTGCACTCCGACGCTTCGGGAGAGGCGGCTCCAGCCAGAAAGGTACGTCCTTCAGGACCAGAAACACTGTCCACAGGTGGAGACATGTGTCCATGAGGACCAGAACACCTGTCTACAGGTGCACCAGTCTCCCTCCTTATTTATTTATTTATTTATTTATTTATTTAATTAATTATATAGAACCACGATTCAAATTCTCATTAATCAGTTTTCAGTAAACTATTTTTTATAATTTCTTTTGTCTGTTTCAGGATTTTTCTCTTTTAAATAGAAAAGTTTATGACTGTTAATAATAATAATAATAATAATAATAATAATAATAATAATAATAATGATAATAATAATAATAAAAAAGTAATAATAGTAATAATAGTATGAGTTACGGAAGAGTATTAGGGCCAGGCAAGAGAAAAAAAATTGAAAGTGGAAGATTTTTTTTTATTGTGCACTTCGAGAAAAAAGACGAAATGTCAAGAAAAAAGTCAAAATTTCACCTTTTTTTCCTCAACATTTTGACTTTTTTTTTTTTCGACATTTCGACTTTTTTCTCGAAATTGTACTTCAACATTAATCTTGACTTTTGACTGTTTTCTCGACATTTCGACTTTTTTCTTAAAATTTCGACATTTTTCTCAACATTTCGACTTTATTCACGAAATTTTGACTTTTTTTCTCGACATTTGGACTTTTTTCTCGAAATTGTACTTCAAAATTAATGTCGACTTTTCGACTTTTTTCTCGAAGTGCATAATGAAAAAAAAATCAACCTCCTTTAAAATATTATTTTTATTTTTCTCCTGCCTGGCCCTAATACTCTTCCGTAATGAGTAATAATAACATTACTTTATTATCATACTTTAATATTAATAATAAAACGGAAAAATAACAACAAGATGTGCATTATCTTTCTATCTCATAACTTCTTACCTGCTTTTTTCTTTCTCTTACTGCACTATTTTTATTTTTTATTCCACTGTATATACTCTTTATCCTCCTTATCCTTATCCTACTAATAATAATAATGAAAAAATTATAATAGTGGTAATAATTATTATTATTAATAATAATAATAATAATAACAATAATAAAATAATAGTAATAATAACAAAATACATAATAATAATAATAATAATAATAATAATAATAATAATAATAATAATAATAACACCTTTGTAAAGATGAATAAATAAGATTAAACCAAAAAGCAGCAGAATCTGCAGTTTCTTGCTCTGTTGTTTGTTGTTGCCACAGAGACGACTAACGTCCTGGCGTCCTCAGGTCTGGGCTCCGGCGAGGCCTCGGCTCTGTCCAGGGAGAGGGAGCGGATCCGGCTGCTGGACCTGTCCGGGAATGAGCTGGACTCGCTGTCCTGCCTGACGGACGACGCGTCGGTGCAGCAGCAGCTGGGCTTTCTGCTGCGCCTGGACCTGAGCCACAACGGGCTGCTGGCCTTCCCGCCGGCCGTGTGCCAGGTAGGTGTCGGCCAGAGACGCACCGATCGATCGATCGGCGATCGATCGATCGGCAACCGATCGATCGATCGGCAACCGATCGGTCGATCTGCAACCGATCGGTATCGGCCGATAATGCCCCTATCGGTTTTGATCGGAGATCGGAAAATAATAGTTCAAAGCAGACTGATCAGATGACGTTTACAACAACAACCCGCCGCCCGCGCTGCGTTCACACATCTCAGACCGAGGTCTGCTAAAGCCGGGCAGCGATTATCGGCTCGTTTTGTTGCCAATTTTCCAGTCGTGCGACTATTTTTTGGATCGGGACGGATTTTGACCCAATCGTTGCTCGTGCCTCGTGCAGTGTACGTGGGGTAACGACGAGAGATTAACACCTCACGACGAGAGATTAACACCTCACGACGAGAGATTAACACCTCACGACGAGAGATTAACACCTCACGACGAGCTCCCGATCACAAATCGTGAGGTTGCAAGAAAATCAAGCATGTTTGAAATCCTGGTCGCTCGTCGTAAAGGAATCGCACAGTTGAAGCAGCTGCAACCTGATTTGCCTCATCCTTTCACAGAGAGCATGCGCAATCTCTGATGTCACGTCAAAAACTATTATTTTTAGTTTAAGTTTTGCAAATTCACATTACAAATCATGTTTTAATAGCAGAAAAAAAGACTGCATTTCCCACGTACGGTGCGCGTCCCCGCGGTAGGCTCTGCGTTGGTGTAACGCGGAACCATAAATCAGCCTTTAGTGTGTGCGCTGTCTGCTGTTCTGAACACTTCTGTTGTGGTCATTTTGCTCGGACGTCGGGTCTCTCCGCCGAGACACAACTTTTGCGGTATGCGTTCATTTTTGTGTCTAAAAATGATGCGCAGTGCCGACCCAATCAGAAACGGTACAGATATTTTGGGATTTTTTTTATCCCCATAACCTTTGATCAGGTGGGCAGGACGCACGTTTGGGTGGACACAGCCCACCCCTGCCCCAAAACCGGCCTCGAGTTCCAGTACACAGAGGTCTGACGGGAGGATTATGATCGTATAGTGTGAGCAGACGGAGCATCAGAGCATCGGGTCGTACAGTGTGAGAACATAAATCGTGGGCTGTGAACTTTTGAACTTTTGAAGCGATCTAGTCGTGCAGTGTGAGATGGGGCTGAATCAAACGATTTAAAATATCGCACAGTGTATGCCCAGCTTAAGGGGGCGTGTCTGTCTATACCAGGGATCAGCAACCCAAAATGTTGAAAGAGCCATATTGGACCAAAAACACAGCAAACGTTATGTCTGGAGCCGCAAAAACTGAAAAGTCTTGTATAAGCCGTAGAATGAAGGCAACACATGCTGCATGTTTCTATATTAGTTATAACTGGGGCAAGATTTTTGTTTCATTATGCACTTCAAGAAAAAAGTCGAAATGTCGAGAAAAAAGTCGAAATGTTGAGGAAATAGTCAAAATTTTGTGAAAAAAGGAAAGGAAAAAGGAAGAAGAAAAGAGAAAAAAAGGAAAAAAAGAAAATTAAGGAAAAAAAGAAACACAACGAAGCTGATAAATGAATTAAGGTTCTGCGTTAAACCAACGCAGAGCCTACGCCGTTGCCGTGACGCCGTCGTGAACCCTTCGGACTTCTCCGTCACTCCATTTCGCCACGGTGCAGTACCCCCCAGAGCGCTAGTTGATACCTTGTTTAGCTTCCGGCTTTTCCGGTCACAGTGAATCAAAGAGATAAGGACAACTATTGTGCAAAAAACCAAAACAAAAAAAATCACACACACACGAAGGAAAGAGCGCTGAAAGTTCACGACTGCTTCACGAACCGGAACCGGAAATGCGTTGCTACCAAGCGAACCAATCACAGCCCTCTCGGTCTGCGTTGTTACATTTTTTGGGAGGTGCACGTCAGGCTACGGAGAGACTCTTGCGTACACTACGGTGTAGGTTTAACGCAGAACCATAATTCAGGCTTAAAGGTATTGTGACATCATTTTTAACATGCTTTTAACACTATTAAAAGTCTTGGCCAACATCCCTCAAATGTGTCTAAAAGAGTGTAACAAGAAAAACTTCACTCTAGTACTCTTTTACTGGCTTTTTATGACAGTGTTTTTTTGCACCGTGAAAAACGCTTCCTTTTCCCCCTTTCCTGTCAATCATTGCTCCGCTACTCCTCCAAACCTCCTCCTCCTCCAGCCATACGCTCACAGCGGCGTCGGAGAGTTAAACCGAGAGCGACAGGCGAAGCATGCACGGAAAAGCAGCAGGGCGAACCACAGCAAACAATCATAAAAATAAAGGCATGCAAGCAGCACTGTCCCCTTATCTTAAGTCCAGTCAGTGGCCGCGGGTCTTCTTAGCAGTTTTCCTCCGGTGATTAGAACAAAAGAGGCTCTAAACAGCTCCGTGTTAAGCCTCATTTATGGTTCCGCGTTAAATCGACGCAGAGCCTACGCCGTAGGTTCTGCGTCGGTGTAACGCGGAACCATAAATCAGCCTTTATGGTGCGCTGGAGAGGAGAGGAGACAGGGAGCTGGGTGGAGGGGGCGGTGATTTAGCGGATCGTTACGTAACGATCCGCCACCAAACCACATGCGCCGTTTTTGCACAGTTATGCGGAAAATCCCAGAAAGCACACAATACACTGAATGTTAAAAGTTCGTTGTTTTTTGGGTGTAATTGATGTCAAGACACCCAACAAAACACAAAAAATCAAGAAAAATGTGTTTTTCATGTCACAATCCCTTTAAGACATTTGAAAGTTTTTCACACGAAGTTGTCAAAGTTGGCTGCCGCTAAGGCGGAGACAGAAAAGTAGCAACGCCGCTAAATCCGCTGAACGTAACAGAGACCTATAAACGACAGCAAGAAAAATAAAGAACTACATCATAAGGTAATGGATTCATATGCTTTGCTCATCAGCTGCTTTCTGTTTTAGCAGACATCGGGTTTAAACGCGTCGTTAGCTGCTTGGATCCGCAGTACGCGCTGCTGCGTCGTTAATATTTCACTGATAAATGACCACCGGAGTTTTATCAGACTATAAACATCCAAACCCTCACGCAGGACGACAGTCGTGTCAGTCGGCTTCACGAGTGACGTTTGGAGTTCTAGTGTGAAGAGTTTCTACTCACAACAGTTTCCTCACACGCGGCGGATGCTACCGCTAAAGAGCGAAATAACAATAAGTCAAATTCCTTGTCGGGCAATGTTCAAACTTGGCCAATAAAGCTGATTCTGATTCTGATTCTGATAAAGCTTTCACAAAGCTTAGTAATTCATGATTAATTTTTATTTTAAGATTTAATTCTTCTTTCCACAGGAAAACTAAGGTTTATAGTTTACAACTTGTATCAACTCTAAGAGAGTGACATGTTCACAGCCAGCACCCCCGGGTGACCCGTCCTCTCCTTCTCCCTCCAGAGCCTGAAGAGTCTGACCCGGCTGGACCTGCAGGCCAACCAGCTGCGCTCGCTGCCGGAGGAGCTGCTGTCGCTGCCGGCGCTGAGCACGCTCAACGTGTCCCGCAACCGCATCGGCCCCGCCCTCAGCCTGGACCCCGCCCTCTCCTGCCCCGCTCTCCGGACCCTCAACCTGGCCTTCAACCGCATCACGGTGTTCCCTCACGGCCTGGACCGCACCGCCGAGCAGCTGCAGGAGCTGTGCATGGAGGGGTAGGAACCCGCGGGTGTGGGGGGGGCTAATGACATACCGTATTTTCTGGACTATAAGCCGCACCTGCATACAAGCCGCATCCGCTCTATTTCAAAAAAAGATATGCAAGCCGCAGATATTTATGTTGTTAGATTAGATATTTACTACATGTACAGAAGGATTTTGAACTGTAAATGATGTACATGTTTGTACCTAAATAGATCCTTTACTAACAGTATCTTTTAACACGGCAGCAACTTTTCTGATTAAAACGGGGCAGAACCAAAAGAAAATAACCAGTATTTATTTATCTATTCATCTGTTTGAAATCTGCTTCTACTTCTATCTGCTAAAGAAGAAGTAGCGTATTCTTTGCATTTATTTTGTCTTAGTTTTTATTCTAATTCCGGTTAGAGCGCCCGGAGCGGTGGAAGAAAAATCCATAGAATAGCTGCACCTTTGTATAAGCTGCATGGTTCAAAACCTATGAAAAAAGTAGCGGCTTATAGTCCAGAAAATACGGTAATTAACATAATTTATAGCAGTGGTTCTCAATTCTGGTGACGCTGATCCGAGCGACATAACGGTTCCTGATTTTTTTTCTTTGCCATGGCCCATGAGTAAGTTTTCAACCACTCTTAGGCCCAATCCCAATACACCCCCTACTTTTCTTCATTAGCCCTACTTTCTTTCACTCGCCCTTCTTTTCTTCACTACCCCTAAAAAAGTAGGGGCAGATTTTAGGGCACTTGAAATCTTCCCAGGGGCCTGTCCCAATACTCCCCCTACCCCTCGTTTTCATCCCTACTCCTAATTAGGAAGTTGAGAGCCAAAAGCTGTTTTAATTTCAGTTGTAGTGCTGTTAATATGCCACTTTATTAAGTTTTAATATTTTTTCAGGCGTAAAAGTAACCGTTAAGATCCCCAACATGGGCTCAGTTTATCCAAATAACGCCTGTTAAGAAATTTGCTCCGAAAAGTTTGAGATTTCTGCCTGCCTGCTCAGGAGCTGATTTATGGTTCTGCGTTAAATCGACGCAGAGCCTACGGCGTAGGGTACGGCATACAGCGCGTGTCGCCGCTTTACCTACGCCGTAGGCTCTGCGTCGATTTAACGCAGAACCATAAATCAGCTCTGCTATCTTCACTTCAGCTTTATCTGAAAGTGTGTAAATTACCCAGATAACAGCTGGATTACTTTGTGGTTTCTGAACACTATTATATCAGAAACATCCAAAACAAATCTGACGAATCACAGGATTATTTCTCTCAATTTCTCACAAAAAAATGCTTGCTCCCTTGGTCACAATCTGAGACGAGTCTGCAAATGATGTTTGCCCTCGGTCGGCGAGTCAAATCCACGCAGAGCCTACGGCATAGCTTACGTAACCTACGGCGTAACCTAACAGCCTTTATTCCGGCGCGATCTTCGCGAACAACGGGCAAAAAAGTGATTATGTACATTCACTGAGTGAATATTATGAAAGTAAAATGTATATTTCTCCCTAGAAATGTAATCAAAACTCATTTTTATGCAGAAACTAACTCAAAATATTGATTTTATTCACTAAAAAATAAGAAATGTCCACCATGTTTTTTTTTTGGATTCAGTCCGCAAATGACGACGAAAAGCATTCTGGGAAATTTTTTGCTTCCTAGATCAGCTAGTGTGCATCTGAAAACCCTCGCTCTGATGGGACAATTCATAGCCACTCGCCCTCGTTTTCTCCCCTCCCCCTAGGTGAAAAGAAGAATTGGGACACCACTACCCTCACTGGAACGCGCAAAATTTAGGGGAAGGGATGAAAACGAGGGCTAGGGGGAGAATTGGGACAGGGCCTTAGTCTTGCTCGTCACCTAGGACCTGCTTGCCACGGGAGACGCTACCAGGGGCGTAATGACAACATGGGATGGGGGGCGATTGTGGTTGGCTAAGAAGCTATCGTTGCTACGCATCAGACTGGAAGAGGCTGTGTTGCCCACGTCGTACTTGGTTTCATTAAATATCATTCGTTAAATATACTGTGAGATGATTTTCTTCGTACTTCTACATAAAAACCACGGGTTCTTAACGATTATAACCTTCACACCTGTGTTTCTCTCTCCAGCAACGCCGTGACGGAGCTCTGCTCGCCGCTGCGCCTGCCGGAGATCAAGCTGCTGGACGTGAGCAGGAACGGCGTGGAGAGCGTCTCCCCCGACTTCCTGAGCGGCTGCCCCAAGCTGGAGACCCTCAACGCCGCCGGGAACAAGATCTGTGAGTCGTGTCAGGTGGTCCCATTCCTCCTTCCTCCTCCGCAGAGCACGCCGCAGGAAGTACGTGGGTCCGTTGTCTCGTCTGGAGACGCTGCAGCCCGGGAGGAGCCCTGTCCTCGCACCTCCACCCTCGCACCCTCGTCTGGGTGCATAAGCTTCCCCAGACGTATAACCTTTCTAAATATAAATCTGCTCAAAAAGAATACTAAATACTACTAAACGTCATCAATGGGAATTTATCGTTCGTTCGTTCTTTCTTTCTTTCTTTCTTTCTTTCTTTCTTTCTTTCTTTCTTTCTTTCTTTCTTTCTTTCTTTCTTTCTTTCTTTCTTTCTTTCTTTCTTTCTTTCTTTCTTTCTTTCTTTCTTTCTTTCTTTCTTTCTTTCCTTCCTTCCTTCCTTCCTTCCTTCCTTCACGTACGTTGTGCGTGGATTTAACGCAGAACCATAAATCAGCTTTACACAAAAACGTCATCAACAGGAATTTATTGTTTTTACCGCGAGATGACAAATTCTTACCGTGGGGAATTCTTTTGACGGTTTATCATGAACGGTAAAATATCGCCCATTCCTACTAGTCTGTGCATATCAATAAACATATGTACAATGATGTGCTTGCTGATTGATGTCTCTGCGCAGCTGCGCGTGTCTGTTGTTCAATACAACTGCGTCAGATCAACATTGACACAAGCTGCTCTGATCCAGACGGGGGGAGTTAGAACAAACTGTCACACAATGTCGAGAGAACGAGACAGATTCAGGAAATTTCCATCAGGTGATGAAAAAAGAAAAAAACTAAAGAAAATGGAAGAGTTTAATGCCTCTCTGAAAGGCTCGTTTGATAAATTTGTTACAAAAATCACTGATCCGACCGTGTCTCAAGCAGCCATGGGGCCCCGCGTCGAGGCAAGAGATGATGATGAGGCAGGGGAAGGTATCCAGTATTAGCTAATTGGAGAGTTAAAATTGCACATATAGACACCCGATCCAACCCGAAAAACCCAAAAATTTCGCGCGGGCCCCCCCCGGCCATTTCGCACACGGCCTCGCAAATCTCCCAGACGGCTCTGGTCCCAATTCTGCAATTTTTGCACGCTTAACGTGAATGCTCAAACACTTTGTGGAGGAGTGCAGAGGTGCATCCTGGGTAATGGGGCGGGGCCATGGTCTAAGTAGTTCCCCGTCTCCACAGGTTCTCTGTCTCGGCTGCCGGCGAAGATCATGGTGCTGAAGCTGGCGAGCAACGACTTCACCTGCGTCCCCGAGGCCGTGCTGGGTCTCCCCAGGTGAGTGTCCTGGTCCTGGTCCTGGTCCTGGTCCTGGTCCTGGTCTTAGTCCTGGTCCTGGTCCTGGTCCTGGTCCTGGTCCTGGTCCTGGTCCTGGTCCTGGTCCCCTCCCCCCCCAGTCTCACCCCTCTGTCCGTGTGTCCAGCCTGCGCTCGGTGGACCTGACGGCCAACAGCATCGTCCTGCTGCCCGGCCCGGCGTCCTGGGCCTCCAGCAACCTGCGGGAGCTGATGTTCAGCCAGAACCGGATCACGGAGCTGGACCTGAGCGGCCCGGTGTACCGCTGGGCCCGGCTGGAGAAGCTGCACCTGAGCGCCAACGAGCTGGCGGAGGTGAGCAGCAGAGCAGCAGTGTTGTGCAGGTTCAGACTTCTCACCAACTAGTTCAAAGTTCAGTTCACATAGTTTAAAAATGAACAGTTCACGTTCATAGTTCACCATTTTCACTTTGAACTACCGGTAGTTCAAATTCAGTTCATTTCAATATTTTTAGTTGAGAAGTGCGAATGAAACGCCCCCCTATCTATCTATCTATCTATCTATCTATCTATCTATCTATCTATCTATCTATCTATCTATCTATCTATCTATCTATCTATCTATCTATCTATCTATCTATCTATCTATCTATCTATCTATCTATCTATCTATCTATCTATCTATCTATCTATCTATCTATCTATCTATCTATCTATCTGTCTCCATGGCTGCCGTTGCCATGGAGATGGTGCCCATTGTTATGATGGATGGATGGATGGATGGATGGATGGATGGATGGATGGGTGGATGGGTGGATGGGTGGGTAGATGGAAAGTAGATGGATGGATGGATGGATGGACGGTTATGCTAGTGTGCACTGCATTGTGGGTAATGTAGTGTGAAGTCGTCGTCTCGTCGAGTATTTTAAACGTTTTCTCCACCCGCTGGTGAAATGTATTCCGTAATAATTTTACCTAAACAGTGAAGCTGAAACTCCAATAATCTGAACAGTTCAGATTCCACTTCCTGATCTGCAGAATGAACAAGTTGAAGTTCTTTATTTGCAAATATGTTGCGTTCAGTTCAACGTTCTAAAGAAATGGACGTGTTAATTTGAACTTGTTCAGTCATAACACTGGTAAGCATGTAGGCTCCGCCCCCCCGGGACCGGCGTCCGCCCCCTCACCCCTCTGTTCCTCCCCTCCAGGTCCCGGCCCGGATCGGCCTGCTGGAAGGTCTCACCTCGCTGGACGTGAGCCGGAACCCGGGCCTGCGCGGCTTCCCGGACGAGATGGGCCGCCTGGGCCGGCTGTGGGACCTGCCGCTGGACGGGCTCCGGCTGCAGCTGGACCTCAAGCTGATCGGAACCAAGACCAAGGACATCGTCAGGTCAGAGGGGGGGGGGGGGGCGCTTAGCGCAGCCGTCAGTTAAATACAAAAATATTACATTAAAAACTTCAAACTGAAATAAATAAAAAAATCTTGAATAAAAATCTTCAACCTGAAATAATAAATACAGGACTCTCTCAGAAAATTTTAATATTGTGATAAAGTTCTTTATTTTAGGCGGCAGGAGGGTCCCCCCTTATGAGCCTGGTCCTGCTCAAGGTTTCTTCCTCCTAAAGGGGAGTTTTTCTTGCCACTGTTTGGCTTAAGGTTTTTCTCCCACTATGGGAGTTTTTACCTGCCATTGTTTATGTAATAATTGCTCGGGGGTTTATGTTTATGTTCATGTTCTGGTTCTCTGGAAAGCGTCTAGAGACAATATCTGTTGTATTAGACGCTATATAAATAAAATTGAATTGAATTGAATATTTTCTGTAATGCAATTAAAAAAACAAAAATGTCATACATTCTGGATTCATTACAAATCAACTGAAATATTGCAAGCCTTTTATTATTTTAATATTGCTGATTATGGCTTACAGTTTAAGATTAAGATTCCCAGAATATTCAAATTTTTTGAGATGGGGCTATTGAGTTTTCTTAGACTGTAAACCATGATCAGCAATATTAAAATAATAAAAGGCTTGCAATATTTCAGTTGATTTGTAATGAATCCAGAATATATGACATTTTTGCATTACAGAAAATAAAGGACTTTATCACAATATTTAAATTTTCTGAGACAGTCCTGTCCAAGTCAAAGTTTATTAACAAAATAAAAAACAGCTTTCTGAATACTTCGTTCACTCCCAAAACAAACGCGGAGGGGAACTTTTCCAGTTCAGTCCCGAATCCCTGGAAATCTTCTTCCGTGTCGGAACAGAACAGCTGGGCAAGTGTGGTGTCGCCGTCCATCCCGGCGTCCAGGGGCCAGATTCACTAATATGTTCTTAAGAACAATCTTAAGAAATGTCTTAAGATCTAAAATTAAGAAGTTCATAAGAAAGTTCTTAAGAGCAATTCCTCAATATTTTCTTAAGAACCATCTTAAGAACTGTCATTTCTTACGAATTTCTTATTTTTCCTACTTAAGAACTTCTTAAAATATGTCATTGCATTGCACGCGCCAACAAACAACATTTATACAGGTAGTTTGGGTCTTAACCGTCAGTCTCTCACTAAACATGGAGAAGGAGAAAAAGAGATGCAGGAAGTTTTCAAGGTTATGGTGGAAAAATTACTATTGGGGAAAATTAATAATAATTAACTAACATGCTAACAAACAGTTAACAGGCTCTTTGTGTAAATAATTACAAAGTATATCCTCAAACTATGACCTACTAGTCTAAACTTGTCTAAAATGTGTTGAAAAAGGTGATATTAGAGGATTATTATTATTATTATTATTATTATTATTATTATTATTATTATTATTATTATTATTATTATTATTATTATTATTACCTTTTCACAGAAGAAATTTCAAGACAGGTCAAGGTTGTCTTAAAGTTAAGAAAAAAGTCAAGAACAAGTTTGAGAACTTTTTATTTCAAGAATACAATTTTATTCTTAAGTTTTTTCTTAAGAAGAAACTTAAGAAGATAGTTGAGAAAATACTTAGAACTTTTTTGGAGAATATGACTTCTTCCCTTTTTTCTTCTTAAGACTGAACTTGAAAAAAAAATTACTTTTTTTTTTTTCTTTTTTTTTTTTCTTAAGAATGTTTTGTGAATCTGGCCCCAGGTTCCTGCAGCAGCGGCTGAAGAAGGCGGTTCCGTACCACCGCATGAAGCTCATCGTGGTGGGGAACCCGGGCAGCGGCAAGACGGCGCTGATCCAGCAGCTGATGAAGACCAAGCGCAGCCCGGCGTCCGCCGGTCCCAGCGCCGTCGGCATCGACGTCCTGGACTGGACGCTCATCTGGGACCGCAAGAAGATGGTGCTGAACGTCTGGGACTTCTCAGGTACAGTAGGACGGCTGGAGGACGCTGGAGTGTCTCCATCACGTCTCCGTCTGGTCTCTGTCTGGTTTCTGTCTCCGTCTGGTCTCCATCACGTCTCTGTCTGGTAGGGCTGAACGATTAATTGCATTTGCGATAATATCGCGATGGGATAAAACAAGATTTTCTAACCGCAAAGTAGGGCTGGGCGATATGGACCAAAAGTCATATCTCGATATTTTCTAGCTGAATGGCGATACTCGATATATTTCAATATTTTTTCTGTGCCATAATTGGAGTTTCCCCCAAAGCATTATAGCATAGCATCTCTGTTAGCTTCATTTTTTTCTGAGGCAAACCCTTAAAAAAACTGTCAGTTTTAATACAAAGCCTCGTGCCAAATGTCACACAGGTTCCTTTATTAACAGAGGTCTGCACAATATCAAAATGTATAAAACAAATGAAATAAAAACAAACTGCCTGCATATATAGAATAAAAATGCTTCTTGAATAAAATAAAACAAATATCCCTTTCCTGCATAACAATTAAATTAAAATACACTGTGCAATTAATACAGTGTAGACAGTAACAGGCAGACTTTTCCACTGAGGTTGACAGTTGTGCAAATAACAAAACATTTGTGCAAATCTCAAATACAACATTCAAGTCAATTTGTCACAAAATAAACTATATCAAAATCATTAAAAAAAAAAAAATAATATATATATATATATTTTTTTTCAAATCGATATAAACGATATTGTCTCGTACCATATCTCGTTTGAAAATATCTCGATATATCGCCCAGCCCTACCGCAAAGGCTGCGATTTGACCAGTCACGTGATCTGGTCACGTTGCCGGCAGGGGAAAAAAGTCAACAGTGAAAACCTACTGTATCTTGGCCTCAGTGTTAGAGCTCGGTCAGGCGGGGCTTTATAAATATATCGGCTTTATAAATGTATTAAATATATGAGCGCGGAGTCGGCGTGGCGAGGAGCTGCGTGCTGCGACAAGCACGAGCCGGGCGCGCACCGGCGGACAGTGGAGTCGCGCTGTGAAGCCTGATTTATGGTTCCGCGTTAAATCGACGCGCACCGTACTGCGTACCCGACGGCATGGGCTCTGCGTTGGTGTAACACGGAACCATAAATCAGCCTTAAACCACCTTCAGCCCGTCAGCTCATCAGGAGGTGAAACAGCGGGGCTGCCAGTTGTTCATTGCTGGTTCGTTTTGTTAACTCTGAGCTTTGTAGGTTTGTTTGTTAGTTTGCTGGTGGGTTTTTTTCTCTCCGTGATTTTTGAGTTATTTGTGAAGAAGTTCTGAGTTTCCTGTGAGGAAGGTTTTTTTGTTCCCTGTGGGAGTTTTTCTGTGTTTTTCTATTAAACTACGCCTCGTTTTGGCTAAAGTTTAACCCGGTTTGATGTCGTGTGATTGGGTTTAGAGAACGACCCATAACACTCGTGTGTAGACGTGTTAACCCTCGTGCTGTCTATGGGTCAAAATGACCCAATTCTTCTATCCTTCTTTCCTCCTGCCATGCTCTCTGCTTCCTTCTTCCTTTTTTCTTTTCCTCCTTTTTTACCCTCATTTACTCCTTTTTCTTCCTACCTCCCTTCCATCATTTGTTCCTTTATTACCTTCTTTGCTTTTCATTCCTTCTTTCCTTATTTTCTCCATTCCTTCCTTCTTCCCTCCCTTCTTTCTTTCCTTTTCTCCATTCCTCCCTCCCTCTCTTCTTTCCTTTTCTCGCTTATTTTCTCCCTTCCTTCCTTCTTTTCACCCTTCCTTCCATCTTTTCTCCCTTCCTTACTCCCTTTCCTACTTCTTTCCTTCTTTCTTCCTTACTTCCTTGTTTCCTTCCTTCCATCTTTTCTCCCTCCCTTACTCCCTTTCCTACTTCCTTCCTTCTTTTCGCCTTTCTTACTTACTTCCTTCTTTCCTTCCTTCCATCTTTTCTCCCTTCATTCCTTCCTTCTTTTCTCCCTTCACTCTCCCTTGACCCAAAGACAGCACAAGGGTTAGAGAGGTAAATTTTATTATTGCTTTTTTATTTATTTTATTGCTTGTGTAGTTGAAAAATACATGAGAACAGGACGTTGAAAAAATAATCACATATTAAATCGCAATCACAATATTGAGGAAAAAAATCGCAATTAGATTATTTTCAAAAATCGTTCAGCCCTACCGTCTGGTCTCCGTCACGTCTCCATCATGTCTCTGTCTGGTCTTCGTCTGGTTTCCATCACATCTCCATCTTGTGTCCATCACGTCCCCGACTTGTCTCCATCTGGTCTCCGTCTCCGTCTTGTCTCCATCCCGTCGGTGGTTCGGTCCCGGCCTCAGCGGTGTCTTTGTCCCCCCAGGTGGCGAGGAGTTCAGCGGGTCCCACCCCCACTTCCTGACGTCCCGGGCCCTGTACCTGGTGGTCTACGACCTGAGCAGAGGCGCGGGACAGGTGGACGCCCTCAAACCCTGGCTCTTCAACATCAAGGTGAGCCGCCGCTAGGGCTGCAACGATTCGTCCACGTTGTCGACAAAAATCAATAATCTAAATTGTCGACAATGAATTCCATTGTCGACAATTGTGTTTTTCCAACGGAGTGAGGCGTCTCACTTCAATACAATCTCTGCAGAGAGTCGCGCATGCGCGATAGCGTCTCAGCAGCTGCGGGTAATAAAACTTCAAAGGTTTGGGAGCATTTTAGCCTCGATACAGCGAATAAAACAATGACTTGCAAGGTTTGCAAAGCCGACGTTGCTTTTCACGGGAGCACGTCGGTAATGCATTTGAAGAGAAAGCACGTCGGAGTTTTGAACGAAACGGACTCGCCTTGGTAAGATATTAAGCCTATTTTCATTTGTTAAATTCATTTGTTTCATTCGTTAACTTTGTTTATTTCATGTTAGTATTATTTGAGCCACTCTCAGCTACTATCGTTGCTAAAACCTCAATCATAAATGATGCTGCACGAAAGGCGAAAAAGCTTGTGTGATGACAATGATGGATTTGCATCTAATTTTCAGTCAGGTGCCTGTGAACTGTCAATCATCCATCAAACTCCACAATGATCATGTTAACATTAAATCAGATAGATTTGTCTGGACATTTCTCTTGCGGGACGGGAGAAGACACTAAATCAATGCATCTCTATTATTGTGCGCCGTGCGGGCATGAATTCTCAAGAGTTTTGCGGATGCGGGATGAAGAAAACAGTCCCGCTATATAGGAATGGGCGATATTTTACCGTTCACGATATACCGTCAGAAAAATTCCCCACGGTAGGAATTAGTCATCTTGCGGTAAAAACGATAAATTCCCGTTGAAGACGTTTTTGTGTAAAGCCTATATATATATATATATATATATATATATATATATATATATATATATATATATATATGACATATTATTATATATAACAGCTGCTGCTGAGGTGTCCACCAGAGTGGTGTAATAATAGGTGTAGTTTAGTAGCATTTAGTATTCTTTTAGAGCAGTGTTTTGGGGGCTCCAAAGAATGAATGTGGTGATAGATTTATAGTTACAAAGATGGAGTTGAATTGGTATTTTTTTTATCGTTATCGGGATAAATGCCAGAAATGATCGTGATAAATATTTTAGTCCATACCGCCCATCCCTACCGCTATATCAGGATGAAGGAAACAGTCCCACTATATCAGGGCTCTAGTACCATCTTTCTGGTGTTTATTATGATTTGCCACATAATTAAAGCAACCTCATACTAAATTTAAAAAAATGACTAACTATCCTATTAGTCGACTAATCGTTTCAATAGTCGGTGACTAGTCGACTATTAAAATAGTCGTTAGCTGCAGCCCTAGCTGCCGCTGATGTCCCCTGGTTCCCGGTCCAGTTTTTGTTTGACCCCCGTCCCCCCCGTGTCTCAGGCCGTGGCGCCGGCGTCCCCCGTCATCCTGGTGGGGACGCACACGGACGTGAGCGGGGACCTGCAGGTCCAGGAGTGTCTGGGGAAGATCCGCGAGGAGCTGCTCAGCCACCAGGGCTTCCCCGCCATCCGGGACTACCACATGGTGTCCTTCTGCGAGGACTCCGACTCTATCTCCAAGCTGCGCAAGGCCGTCGCCCGCGAGGTGGAGGGGTTCAAGGTGACGGGGGGGAGGGGTCTAAACCGTCTGGTCTCCGTCTGGTATCTGTCTGGTCCTCGTCACGTCTCTGTCTTGTCTCCATTACGTCTCTGTAGGGCTGTGCGAATAATCGATTTTAAATCTAAATCGGATTTATTAATCACAATCGATGTTAAAAAAAGGAAAATCATCGATTTTCCTTTTTTGCAGCTGGCTGCATTACAGACAGAGCCCGTCTAGTCATCTTTGTTTCACTTTACTAAACTCAAGGAGGATTTACAGTATCTTTCAATTGCACTTCATTCTCAATAGGGAAATTTGTTTGCTATTTTTCTTTAAAAATAAAGATAAAATATTTGAAACAATTTATTCCATTGTCTTTTGTAGTTTTACCAAAAAAAATCGAAATCGAAAATCGGGTTTTCAGAGAAAAAAAATCTGGATTTTATTTTTGTCCAAAATCGCCCAGCCCTACGTCTCTGTCTGGTCTCCATCTCCATCACATCTCTGTCTCCGTATGGTCGTCTGGTCTCCATCACGTCTCCGTCTCCGTCTGGTCTCTCTCTCCATCTGGTCTCTCTCCGTCTGGTCTGTGTCTCTGTCTCTGTCTGGTCCCCGTCCCCCTCACGTCCCCGTGTCCCTGTCCCCAGATCCAGGGCCAGCCCGTGATGGGCCAGCTGGTCCCGGACAGCTACGTGGAGCTGGAGCGGAGACTCCTGCAGGAGAGGACCCGGGTGTCCCGGGTGTCCCCGGAGTTCCCGGTCCTGCGGCAGCAGCAGCTGCTGCAGCTGATCCAGGAGTCGCAGCTGCCGCTGGAGGAGACGGAGCTGCCGCACGCCGTGCACTTCCTCAGTGAGGCGGGTAGGTGTCCATCCATCCATCCATCCATCCATCCATCCATCCATCCATCCATCCATCTCCATCCATCCATCCATCCATCCATCCATCCATCTCCATCCATCCATCCATCCATCCATCCATCCATCCATCCATCCATCAATCAACCCACTCATCCATGCATCGATAAATCCAGGATGTCTTTTTGCAGAAACGTAAAGCTTCTGATGATTGTAGGAGGATTTTTAACAGAAAGTTAAGGGATCTACTTCATAACTCAGAGCGACCTCAGGGATCAATAATGTTGTTTTCTTTGTCCTTCCAGGGATTTTGTTGCACTTTGCTGATCCTGCTCTTCAGCTGCAGGAGCTGTACTTTATTGATCCTCAGTGGCTGTGCAGCATCCTCACTCAGGTAACCGGCGTTCACGGTGTTTACTTCCTGTTTAGTCCATCTAACATGGATATGTAGCTCATGGTGCCTTCTCAGGTTCCCTGGGTGTTGGGGAGACCTCCCAGGATCTCTTGGGAACATTGATAAATAAAACAAACCCTTAGAAATGACCAAAATAATCGCCCGAAATTGCGAATTCAAAATCGCGATTTTATATCGCGATATTATTGCAAATGCGATTCAGCCCATTCCCAGGTTTGGCGGGCAGCGTTTTTCTCTCTTTGCATTGTGTTGAGCTGATGTTTAAACCTGAAAGCTTTGAATTGAAATTAAGTGTATTTACTTATTCATATGACTTGAAGACATTTTAATACATTTCGGAGACTAAGAGGATTCTTGGATTTAAATCACAGCTAGATCACAGCTCCTAGGATCTCTTGGGACCATCAATAAATAAAACAAATGAAATGACCCGTTTAAATGCTCACATTGCTATTTCAAAATCGCGATTTTATATTGTGATAAAATATCGCGCTATTATACTGTGATATCATATCGCGATTTTTATATTGTGATATAATATTGCGATATTATTGAAAATGCGATTAAACGTTCAGCCGATTCCCAGGTTTGGTGGGCCCAAAGACCCCTGCTTATGTTTTTCTCTCTTTTTATTGTGTTGAGCTGATGTTTAAACCTGAAAGCTTTGAATTGAAATATGACTTGAAGACATTTTAATACATTTTGGAGATTAAGATGATTCTTGGGCTGAAATCACAGACGAGATCGGTGCATGAAGGACCTTCTCTGGTCTGTTTTGACCCCTGAGCAACATGTTTTCTTGCTTCCTTATCGCGCCGTCGTTAACTGGAGCACCTAACCTGTTGGGTAAAGGCACTGAGGCCTGAAGTGTAGCTCCTAGAAACTTCTTAAGTTCCCTGGCTGTTGGGGAGACCCTCCTGGTTCTCTTGGGACCATCGATAAATAAAACAAAGGAAATTACCCCTTTAAACGCTCACGTGGCAATTTTAAAATCGCGATTTTATATCACGATTTTATACCGTGATGTAATATCGCGATATTATCGCAAATGCGATTAATCGTTCATCCCATTCCTGGGTTTGGTGTGCCCAAAGACCCCTGCTTATGTTTTTTCTCTCTTTGCATTGTGTTGAGCTGATGTTTGGAGCTGAAAGCTCTTATTTGAAATATGTTTTATTTACTTATTCATATGACTTCGGTCGGTCACATGTCCGTCTCTGCAGAAGCTGGCGTTCAGGGGCTGCGGCCTCCCGGAGCAGCCCTGCGGAGTCGTCCAGCGCTCCGTCGTGGAGCGCTTCCTGTCCGAAACCCGCTGTTTTCCCAGGAGCCACCTGGTGCAGTTCTTCAAGCTCCTGGAGAAGTTCCAGATCGCTCTTCCCTTCGGCGAGGACCAGCTGCTGGTCCCCAGCAGGTAGGTTTGGACCCGGACCCCCGAGACGGCCCCCCCCCCGGAGGTCCGGTCTGCTCTAACCAACAGTGTTGGGACTAACGCGTTATTTAGTAACGCGTTACAGTAACGCCGTTAGTTTTGGCAGTAACTAATACTCTAACGCAGGGGTCGGCAAACCCAAAATGTTGAAAGAGCCAAAAACACAAAAAACAAATATGTCTGGAGCCGCAAAAAATGAAAAGTCTTGTATAAGCCTTAGAATGAAGGCAACACATGCTGCATGTATCTATATTAGTTAGAACTGGGGGGAGATTTTTTTTTTGATTATGCACTTTGAGAAAAAAGTCAAAATGTCGAGAAAAAAGTCGAAATGTCGAGAAAAAAGTCAAAATGTCGAGAAAAAAGTCAAAATCTCGAGAAAAAAGTCGAAATGTTGAGAAAAAAGTTGAAATGTCGAGAAAAAAGTTGAAATGTCGAGATTAAAAAGGAAAGGAAAAAGAAGAAGAAAAGAGGAAAAAAAGGAAAAAAAAGAAGAAAAAAAGAGAAGAAAAAAGAGAAAGAAGAAAAAAAAAGGAAAAAAAGAAAAAACATTTGTGAAAAAGCTCCATGTAGCCACTATGGCGACGCTAAAGAGTTGCATGCGGCTCTAGAGCCGCGGGTTGACGACCCCTGCTCTAACGCATTACTTTTTAAATTCAGTAATTCAATTACTGTTACCAAACGGTGCGTTACTCCGTTATTTCTGGCTACAGTGAAGCTTTTTTTCCCCACATGCAGAGACCGGAGGAAACGTAGTGGGTGTGCATTCAAAAACATGATGGTCATGTCGAGCCAAGAGAGCAAGGAGAGTCTGGCAACGTGGAGATATTGTCATTACAGTAATCCCTTGTTTTTTCGTGGGGGTTACATTTCAAAAAGAACCTGTGATAAGTGAAATGCGCGAAGTATGAACCTTTTTATTTTATACAAGGCTTCAAATGGCGGAGATCAGCACCGCCTCACACGTATTCCACTGCTCTTCTGAGCCGCTGCATCCTGACTCCGCTCTGTAGCATCTTTTTCTTCTAAAGCCGCGGTGCAGCGGGGTTTTTCGAGAGAAGAAAATAGTTATGGGTCGTTGTTGTCGCTCTTTTTTTCTTCTGGGCAAACAGATTCTTATAAACCGACATGCCACCATGGATTATATCTGAGACTGTAATGAACGATTCATCAAAGTTCCCCTTCTTGACCTGCTGCTGAAGCTCATTGGCCGTTCTCAGCTTGTTGCTAAGCGACCAACGTTATTGACACAGGAAGTGAAGAAGCACGATGCACAATGCAAATCCATACAGTACCTGCTGAAATGAAGGCTAGAGGGGCAATGGGGCGTTTTTTAACACACACTAGCACAACACTGCTAACCCCCCCCCCCAGTCTGTCCAAACACAGGCCGGTCATCGAGCTGCCCCACTGTGAGACCTCGGAGGTGACGGTGCGACTCTACGAGATGCCCTACTTCCCCATGGACTTCTGGTCCCGGCAGATCGGCCGCCTGCTGGAGGTGTCGTCCTACCTGCTCTACGGGAGAGGTGAGTTGGACGACTTAGAGGGGGATGGCGGTCATTAAAACCAGGCCCCCGGTCTCGCACTCAGCAGGCACGCCGATTTTTTCCAGTGGCCAGCCGCGGTACTGCAACAAAAAATCCCATGGGGCCCAAAAAGCTTTTTTCCCATAGACCGCAATAGTAAAAGAGAAGCCTCTAAAACTGTTCACAGGAACCTCCAGCTGTAATCACCGGCAATTACTAATCTTTGTATTCTATATTTTTAAGTCATGGACTTTATATCCGTCAGAAATGTTTTATAACGGCCAAAAAAGTCAAAGAAAAGTCTCTTTCTGGGCGTGACGTCACGGCTGTGTCCGTGCACTCCATGGATGTATTATATTAATACATATTATATAATTATATTATATTAATACATAAAATATATATGTAATAATATACATGTAATAATATACATTAATTAATATATTATATTAATACATATTATATTAATACTCGTTCTCATTGCCCCGGGGCATCATGGGAGGTGACTCAAATCTGCATGCTCTATGGGCCGCTGTATGCGGAAGTAAACCCGGAAGTCAGGAACTTTTTCGGCGTATGCGCCAGGCGAGCAACTTCCATTGAAATGAACGGCGGCCATTTTCCTGTCCGGTATCCAGGTTAAATAATACATCCATGGTGAAAACCCGTCTCACCCCTGTCCCCCCCCAGAGAAAGTCCTCCGACCCAACCGGATCTACTGGAGGAGGGGCATCTACCTGAGCTGGTCCCCCGAGGCGTACTGCCTAGTGGAGGCCGCCGCCGAGGAGGGGAGCCCCTCCAGCTTCGTCAGGATCACCGTCCCTTCCTCACGCAAAGGTATTTCACCCCCCCCGATGTTGGGATTTATTCTGCAATTTATTCTTATTTTTCAATAAAACCTAATGGATGATTTAGTCTATCATTTATAATATTTGTTTTTATCTCTAGTCAGTAAACTAGAACCATGTAGTAGAGTATTAGAACCATGCAGGAGAAAACATATTTGAGAGGGCGAGATTAATGTTGAAATAAAATTTTGAGAAAAAAGTCGAAATGTCGAGATTAATGTTGAAATACAATAATCGAGAAAAAAGTTGAAATTTCATGAATAAAGTCGAATTTTCGAGAATAAAGTTGAAATCCAATTTCGTGAATAAAGTGGAAATGTCTCCTCTGGCCCATCAAATCCAGTTAGCAGAGCGACTGACAGCTATGCAGCAGCAGCCGTAACTAACTAACTAACTAACTTACATCCTTGGAGTGTAACGTTTAGAGTACGTTTCTGAAGTTATGCAACTGCATATGTGTGATACGTGTTTCAAATCAATATCGTAAAGACAATTCGCCTTTTTTCTCAACATTTCGACTTTTTTATCGAAATTGTACTTCAACATTATTCTCGACATTTCGACTTTTTTTTTTTAAAGATTTTTTGTGGCTTTAGTGTTCCTTTATTCAAGTTGCAGACAGGAGGGGGTAGAGAGAGAGAATGGGGATGACGTGCAGCAAAGGTGCGCAGGCCGGGATTCGAACCTGCAACCACTGCAGGAGGGACTGTAGCCTCAGTATATGAGCCGCTTGCTTAACCCACTGCGTCACCGAGCGCCCCGACTTTTCTCTCAACATTTCGACTTTTTTCTCGAAGTGCATGAAGGAAAAAAAAAGTTCCTCCTCTAAAATATTATTTTTGTTTTTCTCCTGCCTGGCCCTAATACTCTAGTAGTAGTAATTAGAATATACAATATTTGTAAAATATTTTATAAAATATTTCATATTGAAAACGCGGTTCAATTTTAATATTTGAAGAGTTTCACAAATCGAATAATAAAATAAATTGAACTTTTATTCCTGGTTTTAGCAGTTTAAGTCTTGTAGCTTCTGGACTGGTTCTGGTCTAAGGTCTGGTTCTGGTTTAAAATGCTCTGGAACGGTTCTTGGGTGTTGCACTGATTCAGAAACTAACTTCAGTGCGCCGATTCAAAGTGGGACAGTTATAATCGCTCACATTGCGATTTCAAAATCGCATTTTATATCGCGATATTATCGCAAATACGATAAATCGTTCAGGATCATTTCCTGCAAAGTGGATTAAGCATCAGCGGTTATTTTATTCACACATAAAACATCAAATGCTGAAAGTAAGTAAACATTTTAATGGCAGCAAAACATCTCAAGAAGAAACGAAGGGCCTTAGCCGTAAGTGAGAGTACAAAGATCTTAGGATCTGTCCAGGAGTAGCGGCCGACTTTTGGTCACTAGCATCCGAAACGTCATTGTGGTCCTGCAGGAAAACAAAATAAAAAGATAGATGAACTAATATCAGCTAAAAACACAATTAGCTACGGCACAATTTAACTCTTTAAGGGTGGTTTTATTATATTTAAAAAGATGGTTGCTGTTTGTTACCTTGGCAAGGGTTCTCGGGGCGGGTTCATGAGAGTTCCAGCTCCCTTTCTGGAGTAAAGCTGCGTCGTGTTAAGTCTCACAGGTTTGATCATTTTGTAATTAAATTTAGGGCTGGGGATCGATTCAAATGTCAAGAATCGATTCGATTCCGATTCTTAAGATTCAGAATCGATTATCAAGATTTGATTCGATCCGATTCGATTTGATTCCGATATTGATTTGGGTTAGTGTTATTAAAACTGTTTTTTGAGCTGTTGCATGAATTATATGACTGTAGTTATGCAAAATATTACTACTAGTAATTATATTGAGATTAAACAGCAAGTATTGCAGCTAATGATGCTGTAAGGACCAATCAGCTCCCAGAATGCTGATAGAACTGCTTTCAGAAACATCATGTGGGGCAGAATTACCAAACAGATCCAGGGAGGAAACAGAGACGATGAAATCGGTTTTATTTTTTCCCACATTCCGTTTTTATTTGTTCCATTTTCGATCTATTTTGGTTTTTAATTTTTGAGCATTTGGTTTTTAGCATTTTTTGCAAATATAACCCCAAGACAGTATATAAAGTAATGAAATATAGACAATTTATGCAGTTATAACCTAACACTTTAATGTTTTCATACCTTTAAACATATTTAAAGGCAAAAACATGGCACCAGTTATTCTCGTGTCCAACAAAACATTCCTTTTTTTGGGATAAACAAATAAATAACCAAAAGTTGTAATGTAATGATGAAAAAAAAAAATGCATAAATAAGTAAAATAAAATTAAAAATAAAATTAAAAAAATCGATCTTTAGACATATGAATCGATTTTTAGGAATTAATATGAGAATCGATTTAGAATTGGGAAATCGATTTTTTCAACACAGGCCTAATTAAATTAGTTTTAACGTGCTGGTTAGCTGTGGCGTACATGGAAATGTCAGTTGTGGTTGGTGTCTGGACCGCCAGGCCGGGTCCTGCTGGGGCAGGTGGTGGACCACATCGACTCCGTGCTGGAGGAATGGTTCCCGGGTCTGCTCAACACCGACGTGCACGGCAACGGGGAGGCGCTGCTGAAGAAGTGGGCGCTGTACAGCTTTGAGGACGGACAGGACTGGAGCAGGATTCTGCTGGAGGACCTCTTCAACTACGCAGATAACGGTACGATCTCTGTAGATTCACGTAGATCCCAGTAGATCTCCGTACATTTCTGTCCATCTCTGTTCATCGGCGTAGATTTTAGTAAATATCCGTAGATCTCTGTGGATCCCCTTAGATCTCGGTAGATTCCCGCAGATTTTTGCAGATCTCTGTAGATCCCCGTAGGTCTCTATAGATCTCCGTGGATCTCTGTTAATCGCTGTAGATTTTAGTAGATCTCATAGATCCCCATAAATCTCTGTAGATCCCTGTATATCCCAGCAGATCTCATAGATCCCCGTAGATCCCTGTGAATCTCCGTAGATCATTGTAGATCCTGGTATATCTCTTTAGATCCCGTAGATCTCTTTAGATCCCCATAGTTCTCTTTAGATCCCCGTAAATCTCCGTAGATCCCTGTATATCCCAGCAGATCTCCATAAATCTTCTTAGATCCCTGTAAATCTCTGTATAGCTCCATAAATCTCAGTAGATCCCCATAAATCTCAGTAGATCCCCATAGATCTCTGTAGATCCCCATAGATTTCGGTTGATCTCATAGATCTCCGTAGATCCTTGTAGATCCCCGTAGATCTCTTTAGATCTCCATAAATCTCCGTAGATCCCTGTAAATCTCCGTAGATTCTCGTAGATCTTTGTTAATCTTCGTAGATTTCAGTAGATCACATAGATCTCCTGAGATCCCCATAAATCTCTGTAGATTCCCGCATAGATCAGTAGATCTCATCAGATCCCCGTAGATCTCCATAAATCTCCTTATATTCCTGTAGATCTCCGTAGATCCCCGTAAATATCTGTAGATCTTCGCAAACCTCTGTAAATCTCTGTAGATCCCGTAGATCCCGTAGATCCACATAGATCTCCATAGATCATTAACCTTCCGCGATGCTCGTCCCAGACTTCCTGCTGGGGCACCCCGAGGATCCGCGCTGCACCCTCCCCATCGCCCAGATCGCCCCGGACCTGGTTCTGAGCGACCAGCCGGCCGGGACGATGCTGGACAGCGAGGAGCTTCACGTGGAGCTGACGCAGGAGAACCGGCTCGGTACGGCTTTACTGTTAACTGAGGTGAACCGGGGGGGGGGGGGGGGTTAAGTTTGGCTCCTGAACATAACTGATGTCTTCCAGGGGACGGAGGCTTCGGGACGGTTTACCGCGGCGTCTACAAGAACGAGGACGTCGCCGTGAAGATATTCAACAAGCACGCGTCCGAGCTGTACATCCACCGGCTCCTCAGACAGGTACCGGTCCCCCGTGTCCTGGGCGGCCCCGTACCCAGACTGGTGCCCCTGGTACTCCTGGTGCCCAGACTGGTGCCCCTGGTGCCCCTGGTACTCCTGGTACTCCTGGTGCCCCTGGTACTCCTGGTAGGGCTGGGCGGTATGGACTAAAAAATGTATCACGATAATTTCTGGCATTTATCCCGATAACGATAAAAATGACGATAAAAAACTATAACTATAAATCTATCTCGCTCTCAGATCCACCATGTTTGTTACACAAAAACGTCATCAACGGGAATTTATCCTCCTTTCTTTCTTTCTTTCTTTCTTTCTTTCTTTCTTTCTTTCTTTCTTTCTTTCTTTCTTTCTTTCTTTCTTTCTTTCTTTCTTTCTTTCTTTCTTTCTTTCTTTCTTTTTTTCTAGCTCATTTCTTTCTTTCTTTTTTTCTGGCTCATTTCTTTCTTTCTTTCTTTCTCTCTTTCTTTCTTTCTTTCTTTCTTTCTTTCTTTCTTTCTTTCTTTCTTTTTTTCTAGCTCATTTCTTTCTTTCTTTTTTTCTGGCTCATTTCTTTCTTTCTTTCTTTCTCTCTTTCTTTCTTTCTTTCTTTCTTTCTTTCTTTCTTTCTTTCTTTCTTTCTTTCTTTCTTTCTTTCTTTCTTTCTTTTTTTCTAGCTCATTTCTTTCTTTCTTTTTTTCTGGCTCATTTCTTTCTTTCTTTCTTTCTCTCTTTCTTTCTTTCTTTCTTTCTTTCTTTCTTTCTTTCTTTCTTTCTTTTTTTCTGGCTCATTTCTTTCTTTCTTTCTTTCTTTCTTTCTTTTTTTCTGGCTCATTTCTTTCTTTCTTTCTTTCTTTCTTTCTTTCTTTCTTTCTTTCTTTTTTTCTGGCTCATTTCTTTCTTTCTTCCTTCCTTCCTTCCTTCCCTCCTTCCTTCCTTCCTTCCTTCCTTCCTTCCTTCCTTCCTTCCTTCCTTCCTTCCTTCCTTCCATAAATCAGCTTTACGCAAAAACGTCATCAACAGGAATTTATCGTTTTTACCGCGAGATACAAATTCTTATCGTGGGGAATTTTTTTGACTGTTTATCGTGAACGGTAAAATATCGCCCATCCCTAGCCCCTGGTACCCTAATCCTGCTTTTGTTTGATTGTTTTGGGTCTAAATGCACATTAAAAGTCATCATCGTCCGGTCACATGACCAAGTTTAGCTGCCAGACGTCCTCGTATTTGTCTCCGTGTCCAGGTCCCAGACCGCAGCGGAAGACTGACGGCTGTTTTAAATCGTTTCACATCATTGAACTGCAAAACAACCGTTTCCAGATCGTCGTGTAGCAGCAGTTGCGTCTCTAAGACCGTTGCTGATGTTGCTGATCTCTTTCCCTCTTGGCATTGTGTTAAAGCTAAAGTTGCTTTCGTCAACGAAAATTATGACTAAATATCCTCGTCAACGAACCTTTATCACCTGAGGAAAAACGAGACAAGATGCAACAAAAATGATGGTCATGTGACGATAATGATAATTAAATATATAATGCAATATCATAGAGGAATAAAAACGAGACTAAAATGTAGATTACAAAATAAAAACTCTGCTAAAACGTGTCTTCATTTTCGTTGATCAAAACGAGACAAAATGTTCTAGCAAAGATCTTTAATGTCCATGCTTTCAGTAGTTTCCTCTGGTTTAGTCTTTAAACCAGTTCAGTCTTTAGATCTTTGGATACACTTTCCTACATAGACGTGGAAAAGAAAACCCAATGTGTCGTCGAAAAGAAAAAGATGGGGAGAAATGCAGAAAAATGAATATGTTGTAAACTCAAATTAGAGTCTTCTGTATTTGGAATGAATGTATTTTTGAGTCTGTAAGGTAACAATAATATAATAATAAGATAACCTTGTTTGAATTGTAAAAAGGGTTTGGCTAAATACAATGTTTGACTAAAACTAGACTAAAATGGTCCTGGACATTTCTGATTAAAATAAGACTAAAATGCTCAGACTTTTAGTCGACTAAAACTTGACACGACTGAAAGGAGAATGAACGTGACTAAAACTAATAAAAACTGAAATAATAGCTGGACCCAAAGACCAGACTAAAACTAAAACTGAACTGGGCTTAACCTCTCCCCCTCCGGCCCGGCAGGAGCTGGCGGTGCTGGGCCGCCTCCGCCACCCCAGCCTGGTGGGGCTGCTGGCGGCCGGCTCGGCTCCGCAGGTGCTGGTGATGGAGCTGGCGCTGCGCGGCTCGCTGGACTCGCTGTTCGAGCACGAGAACGGGAGCCTGAACCAGAAGCTGCAGCACCGGATCGCCCTGCAGGTGGCCGACGGACTCAGGTGGGACCGGAACCGGGCCGACGCTGTTCTGTCCATCCATGCCACCCGTCCAGAACTGCTACTTTGTGGTTCTGCGCACAGTCGATTTTCAAAGTTTGATTGCCCATCATTTCTTGCATCCCTTCAATCCACGCTGAAAAATATTGTGATGTTAGATTTTGTTGCAAAGGGCTGCCACCGCAGAAAAAGAAAAATATATCAATATAATTTCATTTCATTCATTTTCATTTTATTCTTTATTTCATTCAAAAAAATAAAACAATTCAATACAAATACAAATGTTCTTAAATTGTGAATGAAAAGGGAAAGAAAGAAAGAAGAACAATCTTATCTGATCTGCCCCTTTTTCCAAGAAATAACTTCACAAATATCATAAATTAAAAATTAAGAAAAAAAAAACAACAACTAAGTGAATAAAGAACTAAAATAAAATAAAATTACCGCCGTCCATGGGTATGTCAATCAAACTTAACTAACATTTCATTATATTTACTTAACATACAGGCTTTAATTGTTCTTTTGAATGTAATGTTTGATTTGGATTCTTTGTTTTCTTTATTCAGATTGTTCCATAAACTGATTCCTTTCACAGAAACACGTTATAACGTGAAAAGTTTATTGTTAGAACAATAAATTATCACGTTATTACAATATACAAACTATTCACGTTATAACGTGATACTGATATTTTTTTCTTTTTCTGGGGTGGCAGCACTACGCTTCCGTACTCTGTTCATCTACTGTTTAAATGTTTTTTGAAACAAGAAATTGAGACAATTTGTTTGTTTTTGTGCCTTTACTTTTATTTCTTATTATTCTATACGTATTATTATTCCAAAAATAGTGATTACAAAAGTATGCTGACATTCATCCTGCAGTGGCAGTGAGGTGATTAGTATCTTACCTAAATGCATTAGGTGACGGGAGCATAATTTGATAGGATGCTACTGGACTATCAAATTATGCTACCCCTGAAATATTGATTTAAAATGGATAATATGGGAGTATTTGATCCTTCAAAATACACTACCAATGACATGAATTGCATTACACTTTGTGAACATTATACGATAAAGAGAAAAAAAAACAATTCTACCGCTTTTTTTTTATATTCATTTATTCATTTATTTTTGCCTTTATTCAACCAGGCAGGTCATTAAGAACATTCTTATTTACAATAACGGCCTGGCAAGCGACAAGGACCACTTGGGGGAAAAGGAAGTGGGTTAGGGAGTAAAACACAGTAAAATTGTAGCTCTACAAAAGGTAGAAAACCATTAGGTAGCATCTTTTGATAGGGTAGCAAAAATCAATAGAACACCGGGTCATAACTGGAGCCGATCACTGCAGGTGATTAAAGTTGCCGTGTCTGCTCAGGTACCTGCACTCGGCCATGATCATCTACCGGGACCTGAAGCCGCACAACGTGCTGCTGTTCAACCTGAAGACGGACGCCGAGGTCATCGCCAAGATCACGGACTACGGCATCGCGCAGTACTGCTGCAGCATGGGGGTCCGCAGCTCCGAGGGCACGCCGGGTCAGTACTCACCTGGGCTCAGGTACCGCCGGTTGCGGAGGAACAGGGGGGCGAACCCACCGAAGCCGGGTCGCAGAGGGGCGGGGCCAACAGGGACCGTTCAAAAGTGACTGATATTCTGAAATGGGGGGCTCTTAATTTGAAAAAGATTGCAGATCGCGTTGCGTTGGTATTAACTGTGTCGTGCAGTAACTTCAACAATGCAGGCGGGTGCAAGATTTCTCATTAAAATACAATGAATTACACTTGTAAAGAGTAAAAGAGGGTCATGTTACCCTCTGTAGTTTAGGTGGATAAAGGTCTTGGTCATGTTTGAATAAAATAATAATTTACTTCTATAAATGTCAGAGAATCTTTTTAAAAGATAAATATTTTATTATCACAGATTCACGGACCCCTTGCAGTTACACCATAGGCCACTAGGGGTCAGCGAAGCCGCAGTTGAGAATCACTGGTCTACCGTTTAGCCCCTTCAGTTCTTTGAAATGCTTTTATTATGAAATATTTGCAGAAAGCTGTTGAGGGAACGCTCATTAACTTACAAAGTTAAAGTTACCGCTTGAAATTGCAATAATGTTAAATAAAAAAAACAAGGAAGAAGACGATAAGCACAGTAATACAAAGAAGAAAAAGAAAAGAAGAAGTAGATGATGATGGATCGTATTAAAAAAAGACGTAGCAGATTCTGAGCCACCGGAAAAAGAAAACCGACGGCAAAAAGAGACTTTACAAAGAAAAACTTCAGCAACTTCTCTTCAAGCTTCATACTCGGTAGTTATTTGAAAGTTATAGCATCTATTTTGTTTCATAACGTTGAAAGCTGCATAAAATTACAACCGAAGGCTCATATTTGCCTCAGTGAGTGAATAAATAAACGGGGGGTGCCATCAAAGTCCAATTTTATCATTAGAATTTAATAAAATGATATAGAGTTTGGATCCAGGAGGAAGCACATAGACCTAGAAACCTAGAAGAGAAGGGGGCCCGGTACGGAACCCTGTGGAACCTCACGTGAGAGGAAGCCGCAGAATTACAACTAAATACAAATAATAGAAAACAGACTGAGGACATAGTGGATTTCCCATGAGCACCAGGTCCGATGGGTTTCCAGTATCTGAGCAGGACTAGGAGTGACCCGTGTGACCCCGGTATTGTGACCCAGTTCTGTGTCCCGGCAGGGTTCCGGGCCCCAGAAGTGGCCCGCGGTAACGTGATCTACGACCAGCAGGCCGACGTGTTCTCGCTGGGCCTGCTGCTGTACGACCTGCTGACGGGCGGCGAGCGGATCTCCGACGGCATGAAGTTCCCCAGCGAGTTCGACGAGATCGCCGTGCAGGGGAAGCTGCCAGGTAACCGTGACCCGCCAGAACCACCAGAACCGCGACCCGGGTTGCATGCTCACGGTCGTGCGGCGCAACAAAAACACATGAAATGTCAATTTAACAAAAGCTGCAATGTGTCTGAATGGCCACGGTTACATGATGTTTTTTAATTCGGAATTCATTATTCCGAATTAAATAATTTTCCTTCGAGTTTACGTGGAAATAGTAATTCCGAATTGAGGTTTACATGGAAAACACGTTTGATCGGCTTTATCCAATTCCTCTTAAGGTCTGGGGGTTGGGAAGGTTCTGATTGGATAGGGGGCGGAGCGGAAGTTACGTCTACCGGAACAAAAACAAACTTAGCCGCTACAACTTTGAAAAGCTCTCAATTTTGATGTTTCCTGCCATCTGTTCTTTTAATTATTTCCAGGTCCTCCAAGCTATTTATTAAATAAATCGTCTCTGCTCTTGACCATATTTACTGCGTGCTGCCATCTTGAAACTTTGTTTCAAAAACAAGCCCAGCGCGGAATAAAAGTGTCATGGAGACAGACGGACGAGGGAACGAGCAGAAAGAAAGACAGGAATTAATTTAAAGCGGAATGAGTGTAAACATGATCTGGAATTATTCTATTCGGATTTAAAATCGGAATAAACCAGCCACTTACTTCGGAATTAAGTTTAATTCGGAATTACCATTTTAATTCGGAATAAGGTGTTTACATGGTAATTTTTACAAATTTTAAATCGGATTTAACTTTCATTTTGAATTAAAGAGGAATTAAACTTCCCATGTAAACGTACTCAATGAGATCCAACCGGGTCGGACTCGGTCAGTCAGTTCTGTTGCTGAACCGGTTCTGGTCCGGTTCCTGAGCACCAGGTCAAACGTGTCCGTCCTCCTGCAGATCCGGTGAAGCACTACGGCTGCTCTGCCTGGCCGGGATTCCAGACTCTGATGAAGGAATGTCTGAGGGAAAGTCCTCATGACAGACCCAGTTCTGCTCAGGTGAGGATGGATGGATGGATGGATGGATGGAGGGAGGGAGGGAGGGAGGGAGGGAGGGAGGGAGGGAGGGAGGGAGGGATGGATGGATGGAGGGAGGGAGGGAGGGAGGGAGGGAGGGAGGGAGGGAGGGAGGGAGGGAGGGAGGGAGGGAGGGAGGGAGGGAGGGATGGATGGAGGGAGGGAGGGAGGGAGGGAGGGAGGGAGGGATGGATGGATGGATGGATGGATGGATGATGGATGGATGGATGATGATGGATGATGGATGGATGGATGGATGATGGATGATGGATGGATGGATGATGGATGGATGATGGATGGATGGATGATGGATGGATGGTGGATGGATGGATGGATGGATGGATGATGGATGGATGGTGGATGGATGGATGGATGGATGGATGATGGATGGATGGGGACAGCCTCGTCATAACGACGCCCCGCCCCTCAGAGCCGTCGTCATGACGACCCTCTCCCCCTGCAGGTGTTTGAGCGTCTGAACTCGGGGGAGATGTTGTGTCTGCTGAGGCAGCTGGAGCTGCCGCGGCTCTTCAGCGCCGAGTGCATCGCGGCCGGCTCCGCCGGGGCCGGCGTTGCCCCCGGCAACGGCCACGCCGCCTGGCTGGGCGGGGGCAGCAGGACCCAGAGGAGGGGCTTCGTGGCGGCGGTCGACCCGGACTGCAGCGCCGTCACCACACGGGTACGAACACCAACCCGGGTCGGGACTAGAGCCGCTATAGCGGGACTGTTTTCTTCATCCCGCTCCCGCTGAATCTCAGAATCAGAATCAGATTTTATTGGCTTTTATTAGTTTGAACTTGAATTTGATTCTGGTAATTTCGCTCACTGTACCCAGATTTAAAAAATAGCAAGCAGTAACTAAACAGATGTGGCACTTATTAACATATATACTATTGAAAAACTGAAAGGTGCAGCAGAATGAGGTAGACATGATCATTGTTGGAAGGTGCATTGTTACAGCACGTGATAGTGCCATTAAATTACTGTTATTTCCGACCATTCCCGCCCGTTTCCGCAGTGTTTACATCCACTCTCGTCCACATCCACAAAACTCTGAGAATTCATGCCCGCACAATAATAGAGATGCATTCATTTTGTGTCTTCTGCTGTCTCGCAAGAGAAATGTCCTAGACAAATCTATCTTATTTCTTGTTAACATTAGGGTTGTCCCGATCAGTATTCTTTAGCTCCCGATCCGATCCCGATCACTTTAGTTTGAGTATTTGCCGATCCCAATTTTATTTTTTTTATTTTATTTACTTTTTCCTGATCAGATACATGTTGGCAATTAATTAAAAAAAAAGAAAAAAAGAAAAGTGAAAGAGGACTAAAACTCAAATTATCCCAAGTTTCTTTTATTGTCCATTGGAGAACAACATGGACATATATTTCAACAAAGCTTATCAGCACTGGTGCCACAAAATGTAAAAACATGAAATTGTAAACTAAAACAAAAAGTGCAGAATGGTGCAATAACAAAAATAAATAAATTTAACTTCAAAAGAGGTAGTTGAATGACATCCAGTCAAACATGTAAACCATGTTAGTTTCGCTTACTTCGTCGGCCAGAAGTGACATTAAATGCAATGATATATAAAACGATTTAAAATATATTAAAAACATTAATAACTAGGTATGTCCCGATACTTTTTTGGCCGATACTGATGTTTTGAAAATGCCGTGATCGGGCCCGATCGATCGGGACAGCACTAGTTAACATGATCATTGTGCAGCTTGATGGATAATTGACAGTTCATAGTCACCTGACTGAAAGTTAGATGCAAGTTCATCATTGTCATCATCACACAAGCTTTTTCGCCTTACGCACAGCATCAATTATGTGATTGAGGTTATAGCAACGAGAGTAGCTGTGAGTGGCTCAAATAATACTAATAAATAACATAAAATAAACAAAGTTAACGAATGAAATGAATTAATTTAACAAATTAATCACGTGGCCATTACATTGTTGTGGAGGAAGAGAATGTTGCTGACCGACTGAGGTCCCAATCCCTCGTCTCTCTTCCAAGATGCTCCACAGACACTAAACAAAGTTTCTCCAAATATCTGACTGGCCTTGCTTTGTCTTTGTTTTGTAAAGACCTTGTTTGAGGTTCTTTTCCACGTCATTGATTTCCACCTTGTCGCTAGACTACATCCCGATCCCAATGCAGCTCTCTAGTCGGGACCTCTGACCTTCCCGGGACCCAAACTCACAACCCTCCTCCTCCTCCTCCCGACAGGAAGTGGACACCAGCCCCGTGCTCTGCCTCGCCACCTTCCAGGTCCCCACCGAGGCCTGTGATTGGCTGGTGGCGGGAACCCAGTCCGGCTCGCTGCTGGTCATCAGCACCAGGGATCTGTCCACCCGGCACCGGCTGCAGAGCGTCAGCGACGCCGTCACCTCGCTCTTCTTCCACACCTTCCCTCGCAGCAGGTGAGGCTCCGCCGCCGGAAGAAAGAAAGAAGAAAGAAAAGATCCATAAAAAAAGAAAACGTTACCTTAAAAGAAAAAAACTGTCCCTAAAAAATAAAAAAAAGTTCAGTAAAAAAAAGAGTTGGAAGTCCCTAAAGAGAAAAAAAAGTTCCCTAAAAAGAAAGTCTCTAAAAAGAAAGAAAAACTGTTTTTTTGTTAAAAGAAAAAAAGGTCCCTAATAAGAAAAAACTTCCTAAAAAGGAAAATAAATGTCCCTAAAAAAAATAAAAAAACGTCTCTAAAAAAATAAAAAAGTTCCATAAAAAAAATAGACATTTCATTTTTTTCATTTTATTTTTATTTGTTATCATCAATGTACATTAATGAACATTTAAATAAAAATTTAAATGCACCCAATTGTAGCCAAAAGGCTAATTTCCATTGGCAGTCCCCCTGTCAGAAGGAACACAAGGCGTAGTAGTAAAAGCAAAAAAATGACAGTAAAAACAAAAACATGTCATAGATACATGTCATAGATTTAGAAAGCAACATTACACATAACTCCTCCTCCCCTCCCACACACACACTCAGCAACACAGGAATGTATCTACATCCCCCAACCAAACAAGGCCAGTATTCATAAACAAACAATACATTTCACACCAGCCACAAGCATATAGACCCTGCACTACAGATAAATCAGGGACTAGTGTTGACAAATTTGGCTGTCGATTAGCCATTTCTTAAAATATTTTTTAAATGAGCTGTATGAGATGGACTCTCTTATGTTTTGAGGGATTGTATTCCACTCATTAGCTGCCCTGTAGGTAAAAACTGATTGACCAAATACAGTTTTCCTGAATGGGATCTCACAATCACCTCTAGCAGCCGCTCTGGTGACACTTGTTGTGGGTGTTCTAAACTTCATAAGGCTACAGAGTGGCGGCGGAGATAAGCTGTGACAGATTTTGTACATCTCAGAAGCCTATATTTATTGAGAATTGTGCAATGATGGAAGGATCTTGATTTTTTTTATCCAGGATTTTGAGAGCTTGTTTGTATAGGGATATGACCGAATTTAGAGTAGTGGAGGAAGTCCATAAAAAAGAAAAAGTCCCCTTTTGAAGAAAAAATAAAAAAAAAAAATCCCTCAAAAAGAGTAAAAAGTTCCCTAAAAAGAAAATAGGTAAAAAAAAGAAAAAGTCCCTAAGAAGAAAGTAAAAGTCTCTAAAAAAATAAAAATGTCCCTAGAAAGAAACATTTTTTTTTTGTAAAAATAAAAATAAAAAGTTCCCTAAAAAAAAGAAGAAATTCTCTAAAAAGAAGGAAAAACAGTTTGTAAAAAGGAAAAAAACAGTTTTTTAAAACAGAAAAAGGAGTTTGTCCCGAATAAGAAAAAAGTCCCTAAAAAGAAGATAAATGTCTCAAAGAACAAAAAAACATCCCTAAAAAGTAAAAATGTCCCTAAAAAATAAAAAAAAATTTCCAAAAAAATAAAGAAAGTTCCATAAAAAGAAAAATAAAGTCCATTAAAAAAGAAAAAGTCTCATTTTAAAGAAAAAACAGTCTTTAAAAAATAAAAAAAATCATTCTGAAAATAGACAAAAGTCCCTAAAAAGAAAAAAACGGGTCCTTAAAATCCGAATCCAAGCGAGGAAACGCACCTCACCAGGTAAATGAGGTTCAGCCGGTGGATCCAGGTTCATAGACGCCATGCTTAACTGCAGCTCATCAACAAAAAAAGAGGCCACGCCTCTGGCGGCTCGCTAAGCCCCTCCCACCTGATCACCATCGTCCAATCAGGAGGCGGCAGGAAAAGAAATACAAGACTTCATAATGGATATGAGGAAACTCATCACATACCAGTATCATCGTTTAAACAGTGTGGTCACCTTTACAGACTAAATCAGAGGATAAATCTCTCCATCTTTGAGCTGAAAGGCTGTTTTGTGTGATTCTGCAGCCAGAGACGGAGCTACCTGCTGGTGGGGACGGCCGACGGGGCGCTGAGCGTCTACGAGGACGCGGTGCTGATGGTAGGTTTTAGAGTTTATAGTTTTATTTGGATCCCCATTAGCTACAGCAAAACTGCATTTATTCTTCCTGGGGTCCGACACATAATACACAGTACACGACAACAAAAAATTTAAAGCAAACCTAAATAGGTAGCATATAAAAATAAGAAAGGAAAAACAGAAAATAAAGAAAAATTAAAAAGTCATTCCATTTAACATTTAGATATAAATAAAAACAATACATGTTATAACATCAAGACATTCAAACAATGTATAGTTATCATAGTTTCCACCAATAACCATTTTTGATAAATATTCTTATTTATATTATATATCTCTATATATATCTCTCTATCTATATATATATATATATATATATATATATATATATATATATACATACATATATATATATATATGCACACATACCCATATACTATATACATTATTTATTTATTTATTCAATACTAATTAAATAGGTTTTATATGTATCTATTCAAGAGATGTTTCTTTACTACCAATTTGAATTATTTATGTTAATAGTTTAAATAGTTTGGGAAGTGGGTTCCATGCAGACGTAGCTCTGTACATCACTGTTCTTTTACCATAGTTTGTTTTTATTTTTGGCAGTGAAAAGTTGATTAATTTGATTTGAGTATGGTTTTCTGAATTGTGACATAATTTTTGTGTAGAACTTGCGGGGTTTTTGATGATGATGGATACATTTCTTACAAATATTAATAAAGAATAGAGTAATCTTTCTCTTACCATTAAGCTGAGATTTCTATGCATTTTAAATACTGTTGTTCTGAAGTGGAAAACTTTTTGCACACCGGATTCCCCCCCGTTCTTCCCCCTGCAGCAGGACGGCGGCCAGCCGGTGAAGACGGTTGCCGTGGGCAACGTGAACACCCCCCTCATGTGCCTGGGCCAGTCGCTGCAGTCGCTGGACGGACGCAGCGTCTGGGCCGGATGTGGAACCAGAATCCTGTCCTTCAACGCAGAATACGACGTCTGCAGGTCCATCGACACCAGACCAGTCCTGCAGTGAGTGAGGGAGGGATGAGAGGGATGAGGGGAGGGAGGGAGAGAGGGAGGGAGGGAGGGAGGAAGAGATGGAGGGATGAGAGGAGGGAGGGAGGGAGAGAGAGATGGAGGGATGAGAGGAGGGAGGGATGGATGAGAGGAGGGATGGAGGGATGAGAGGAGAGATGGATGGAGGGAGGGATGATGGAGGGAGGGATGGTGGATGGATGGATGAGGGAGGGAGAGAGGGATGAGGGAGGGAGGGATGATGGATGGATGATGGAGGGATGATGGATGGATGGATGATGGAGGGAGGGAGGGAGGGATGATGGATGGATGGATGATGGAGGGAGGGAGGGATGATGGATGGATGATGGAGGGAGGGAGGGATGATGGATGGATGGATGATGGAGGGAGGGAGGGATGATGGATGGATGATGGAGGGAGGGAGGGATGATGGATGGATGGATGATGGAGGGAGGGAGGGATGATGGATGAATGGATGATGGAGGGAGGGAGGGATGGATGATGGATGGATGAGGGAGGGAGAGAGGGATGAGGGAGGGATGATGGATGGATGATGGAGGGAGGGGGGGATGGATGATGGAGGGAGGGAGGGATGATGGATGGATGATGGAGGGATGATGGATGGAGGGATGAGGGAGGGATGGATGATGGATGGAGGGATGGATGATGGATGGATGAGGGAGGGATGATGGATGGAGGGATGAGGGAGGGATGGATGATGGATGGAGGGATGGATGATGGAGGGATGAGGGAGGGAGGGATGAGGGAGGGATGGATGATGGAGGGATGAGGGAGGGAGGGATGAGGGAGGGATGGATGATGGATGGAGGGATGGATGATGGAGGGATGAGGGAGGGAGGGATGAGGGAGGGATGGATGATGGATGGAGGGATGATGGATGGAGGGATGAGGGAGGGATGGATGATGGATGGAGGGATGGATGATGGAGGGATGAGGGAGGGATGGATGATGGATGGAGGGATGGATGATGGAGGGATGATGGATGATGGAGGGATGATGGATGGAGGGATGGATGATGGAGGGATGAGGGAGGGAGGGATGAGGGAGGGATGGATGATGGATGGAGGGATGGATGATGGAGGGATGATGGATGATGGAGGGATGATGGATGGAGGGATGGATGATGGAGGGATGAGGGAGGGAGGGATGAGGGAGGGATGGATGATGGATGGAGGGATGGATGATGGAGGGATGATGGATGATGGATGGAGGGATGAGGGAGGGATGGATGATGGATGGAGGGATGAGGGAGGGATGGATGAGGGAGGGAGGGATGGACAAAGGGCCAGTCCCAATACTCCAACTTATAGTAGTTGTCAAATAGTTGTCGTAGTTCCCTTAGTTCCTGTAGTTGTTATAGTTCCTGTAGTTCTTGTAGTTTTCGTAGTTCCTTTAGTTTCTTGCCACACCTTTGTCCAGGTCGACAGTTTGTACTCCATCGCCCGAACCAGGCGGTAGTTTAACGTTGTGTGTGTGTGTGTGTGTGTGTGTGTGTGTGTGTGTGTGTGTGTGTGTGTGTGTGTGTGTGTGTGTGTGTGTGTGTGTGTGTGTGTGTGTGTGTGTGTGTGTGTGTGTGTGTGTGTGTGTGTGTGTGTGTGTGTGTGTGTGTGTGTGTGTGTGTGTGTGTGTGTGTCCAGCCCCTCCCTGAGCAGTGAGGCCTGCGTGTCCAGGATGGTGGTGGATAAGTTGGTGTACCTCAGTAAAGCCGGGGGGGCCACGGTGGAGGTCTGGGACAAACGCAGCGAGAGGATGGTGGACTGTATCGACTGTGCTCAGATCATCAGGTACACACACGCACACACACACACACACACACACACAGGTCTGAGTGACAGCTGCATGCTATAGCTCATATTTTTAATTTGAGCCTCCAGACAAATTCTATCCCCAAAATCTAGAAAGCAGCCTATGTTCTCCCCTTATTGAAGGGTGGGGACCCCTCGGACTTAAACAACTACCGCCCGATATCTAAACTTCCTACCCTTGTCAAGATCCTAGAATCTCAAGTAAACTCTCAATTGAAACAATTATTGGCTGACAACAATATTTTAAATGAATAGAGATGTTGCTATGGGTGACCGGGCTATAGAGTGGTTCAGGAACTATTTGTCAGATAGAACCCAATGTGTATATTCAGATGGTCATAGGTCAAGCTTCAGGGAGATCTCAAAGGGAGTTCCGCAAGGTTCTGTTTTAGTGTTATTTTCTATTTTAATAAATAACATTGGGAAGGACATGCTCACAGCTAAAGTGCATCTTTATGCAGATGATACAATAGGGCTGGGCGATATATCGAGATTTTAATATATATCGATATATTTTCAAACGCGATATGGTACGAGACAATATCGTTTATATCGATTTAAAAAATTTTATTTATTTTTTTGATGATTTTTATATAGCTTATTTTGTGACAAATTGACTTGAATGTTTTATTTGAGATTTGCACAAATGTTTTGTTATTTGCACAACTGTCAACCTCAGTGGAAAAGTCTGCCTGTTACTGTCTACATTGTATTAATTGCACAGTGTATTTTAATCAGTGGTGGACAGTAACGGAGTAAATTTACTTGAGTACTGTACTTAAGTACATATGCAGAGGATTTGTACTTTACTTGAGTATTAGATTTCTTTGGTACTTATTACTCTTACTTGAATACATTTCCAAGACAAATATTTTTACTTTTACTCGAGTAAATTTCTAGGAAGGCTGAAAAGTACTCGTTACTTTCAGGTCTGCTCTTTTTTCTTCTTCCCTAAAATCCTATTGGACACAAGCTGTTTTTGTCAAAGGAGGAGACCTATCACAGTGCACGCTCTCCACTGGGATGTACGTAAAGCGGAAATACGTCAAGCCTCCTCAAAACGATACCGCCAAAGTAGCCTGCGTTTGTCAAGACAGAGCTGCAACAAGTCAAGACAGAGCCGCAACAAGTCAAGACAGAGCCGCAACAATGGCTACGCCTGCGTCAGGAGAAGAAAGACAATCCGCTGAGTCGTCTGAGTCTGATAATGAGTCGGACTCGGAGCAGGGACTTTCACAAAATCCTTGGTCGTATCTTAACTCAATGTTTGAGTTCGACCGAGTAAAAAACGAGGGCACAGAAAAACCACAGACATTTATTTTCAAATGTTTATTGTGTCTGCTGAAGCAGAACTACCTCTCTGCTTTCAACAACTCAACATCGAATTCTCAGAAACAAGAGTTAAAAGATCCTTAAATTAATTTAGAAAAAATATAGTAATTTACTGATGTGGAAAATAAGAAATTTACTCTTACTCTTACTCTTACTTTTACTTAAAGTACATTTAAAAGCATTTAATTTTGGATACTTAAGTACCTTTAAAAACAAGTACTTTTCTACTCTTACTCTAGTAAAATTTTGACTGAGCTACTTTTACTTGTAACGGAGTAAATTTTGACCAGTAGTATTTGTACTCTTACTCAAGTACTGGGGTCGAGTACTCTGTCCACCTCTGATTTTAATGTAATTGTTATGCAGGAAAGGGATATTTGTTTTATTTTATTCAAGAAGCATTTTTATTCTATATATGCAGGCAGTTTATTTTTATTTCATTTGTTTTATACATTTTGATATTGTGCAGACCTCTGTTAATAAAGGTACCTGTGTTTTTTTAAGGGTTTGCCTCAGAAAAAAATTAAGCTAACAGAGATGCTAACAGAGATGCTATGCTATAATGTTTTGGGGGAAACCCCAATTATGGCACAGAAAAAATATAGTTATATATCGAGTATCGCCATTTAGCTAGAAAATATCGAGATATGACTTTTGGTCCATATCGCCCAGCCCTATGATACAATAATCTACTCTGTTGCCTCTTCTCTGAGTCAGGCTGTTGCTGAGCTCCAGACTGCCTTTCAACAGCTGCAGGCTTCATTATATGGTCTTAAGTTGGTTCTTAACGCTAAGAAAACCAAATTTATGATCTTTTCTAGAACTCACTTCCAGATCTCAGATAATGTTGGCATTCATACCTTAGGAGAGGAATCAACTGAGAGAGTATCATCCTTCAAATACTTGGGTTTTCGGGTGGATGATAGGCTCTCTTTTAGAGAACCTAATGAAAAACCTAAAGGCTAGACTGGGTTTTTATTATCGAAATAGGGCCTGCCTTAATTTAGCAGTTAGGAAAACACTTATACAGGCTACGTTCTTAAGTGTTCTAGACTATGGAGATATTATTTACAAGCATGCTGCCTCCTCCACCATTCGCTCCCTAGACTCTGTGTATAACAATGCTTTACATTTTATATCCAACTCATTGTCCCAGACACATCACTGTGTACGTTAAGATTTGGTTTCCTGGCCTTCATTAAGCCTAAGGAGGAAGCAGCATTGGTATGTTTTAATGTACAAAGCCATACTGAGTAAACTTCCTTCATATCTGTGTAATTTCCTGTCCCTCACCAACAGCTGTTATCATTTTCCACTAGATGGCTGCTCTACCAGTTACCAAGGATTTGCACAGAGCAGCTTTCTCCTGGTCATGGAACAACATTCAGAACACATTAAAGCTTAATGATTGGGTTTCCCTGGGAGAGTTCAAAGCTCTGATTTAAAAAAAAAAAAAAAAAACTGTGTAACTGAAGAGTGCAATTCCTATTTCTGAACTGGATTTTGTTGTATGTGTCTGTTGTTCTTTGTCTGTTTTTTTTTATATGTTTTTATTGGCAGATTGTTTCCACAATACAGAGCAAAACAGATGAACATACCTTTTTTTTTTTCTCCCTCTCCCCATCCCTTCCCCCACGGTTATCATCATTAATTTTCCTTTGGGAATAGCAAAAAAATTAAAAATAAAATAAATAATAATAATAAAAATAAAAAAAAATTGTAAATAAATAAAAATAAAAAGATACTAATATAGTGACATAAGAAAAAAGTAGTAGTAGTGCAATGAATGTAAACTTAAATAAGAAAATAAAATGAGAACGAAACCGAAATGGGTTATCTAGAGATTAATAACTATCTCCCAGATCAATAACTAGCAATTCCAGTAGTAGTCACAAGTTATACCAGTAAACACTTGAGTCGGAATGTTGTCATATATCACCTCCAGAGTTATATACCAATGTATTATTAATTAGGCTGTTACTATTTTTAGGGATAGAAAAACGAAAAACAACAAAAAAACAAAAACAAAGACATCAGCTCAGTGTTCTTTGTCTGTTTTTAACGTGTTTTTATAAATAATTTTTGTAACTCTGTAATGGTGTGCTATCTTGGCCAGGTCTCCCTCGAAAAAGAGATTTTAATCACAAGGGACTTCCTGGTTAAATAAAGGTTAAATAAAAAAATAAAATAAAAATGTGTCCGTCCCGCAGGCACGAGTCCGGCTGCAGGGCCCGGCGGCCCGGCCGAGCCGAGCCGGCGCCAGAGGCGTCGCCCTCCTGGGCCACGGTGAAGGCCCTGCTGGTGCAGAGCTCAGCCCTCTGGGTCGGCACCAGGGGGGGCCACCTGCTGCTGCTGGAGGCCTCCAAGCACCAGACGCTGCAGGTCCTGACCCCCGGCTGCACCTCCATCCGCTCCCTCACCTCCACCCTCACACGTAGGTTTCCCTCTCTTCTTCCTCTCTTCACCTCCGGCTGCTTCATGTCGGGTGGTTGTTTTGTTCTTGTAGAGTCAGAGAGATGATACATGAATGGATGGATACATGGATGGATGGATGGATGGATGATAGATTGATGGATGCATAGATGGAAGAAAGGATGGATGGATGGGTGGGTGGATGGATGGATGACAGATGGATGGATGGATGGATGGATGATGGATGGATGATAGATGGATGGATGGATGGATGATGGATGGATGGATGGATGGATGGATGGATGGATGGATGGATGGATGGATGGGTGGATGATGGATGGATGGATGATGGATGGATGGATGGATGGATGATGGATGGATGGATGGATGGATGGATGGATGGATGGGTGGATGATGGATGGGTGGATGATGGATGGATGGATGATGGATGGATGGATGGATGGATGGATGGATGGATGGATGGATGGATGGATGGATGGGTGGATGATGGATGGGTGGATGATGGATGGATGGATGATGGATGGATGATAGATGGATGGATGGATGGATGGATGGATGGGTGGATGATGGATGGATGATGGATGGATGATAAATGGATGGATGGATGATGGATGGATGGATGGATGGATGATGGATGGGTGGATGATGGATGGATGGATGATGGATGGATGATAGATGGATGGATGATGGATGGATGGATGGATGGGTGGATGATGGATGGATGGATGATGGATGGATGATAGATGGATGGATGGGTGGATGATGGATGGATGGATGGATGATGGATGGATGGATAAATATATGGATGGATGGATGATAGATGGAAGAAAAGATGGATACATGGATGGATGGATGGATGGATGGATCTATAGATGATGGATGGATGATGGATGGATGGATGGATGGATGGATGGATGGATGGATAATTATATGGATGATAGATGGAAGAAAAGATGGATACATGGATGGATGGATGGATGGATGGATACATGGATGGATGGGCTGCGTTCCTTATGAATTCCTATGAATCATGTTGTTTCTCCCAACCAGAGACGCTGAACTGGAAGAACGTGGTTCTGGTTTTGGGTCGAAGACTCCCTCAGGACAAGAACCAGGACGGTGAGTCTAGACCTGCACGCCCCCCTAAACCCCCCAAACCTCCCAAAACCTGCAGAGGTCCAACCTTGTGTCTCGGCCCCCAGACGAGGAGTCGGTGCTGATGGTGTGGAGCGGCTCGCTGCCGGCGGAGGTCAAGGACCTGAGGAAACACGGCGAGAAGAGGGAACGCATCGCCGCCCGCATGAGAGAGCAGCTCTGCCACGTCTGACCGGCAGGTGGGGAGTTCTGATCTAACAGACACAGGTGACACAGGTGACACACCAGACACAGGTGACACACCAGACACAGGTGACACACCAGACACAGGTGACACACCAGACACAGGTGACACAGCAGACACATGAGACACACCAGACACAGGTGACACACCAGACACATGAGACACACCAGACACAGGTGACACACCAGACACATGAGACACACCAGACACAGGTGACACAGCAGACACAGGTGACACACCAAACACAGCTGACACAGCTGACACACTAGACACACCAGACACAGCTGACACCAGACACACCAAACACTACAGAAACACCAGGCACACCAGACACTACAGACACACCAAACACATGAGACACACCAAACACACCAGACTCAGCTGACACACACGACACAGGTGACACACCAGACACAGGTGACACATGAGACACACCAGACACACCAGACACACCAGACACACTAGACACACTAGACACAACAGACACACCAAACACAACAGACACATGAGACACATCAGACACACCAGATACAGGTGACACAGGTGACACACAAGACACAGGTGAAACACCGGACACACCAGACACAGGTGAAACACCATACACACCAGACACAGGTGAAACACCAGACATACCAGACACAGGTGACACACCAGACACAGGTGACACACCAGACACACCAGACACACTAGACACACCAAACACACCAGACACAGGTGACACACCAAACACACCAGACACACTAGACACACCAAACACACCAGACACAGGTGACACACCAAACACACCAGACACACCAGACACACCAGACACATGAGACACAGGTGACACACCCGACACACCAGACACAGGTGACACATGAGACACACCAGACATATCAAACTGCCAATGGAAATTAGCCTTTTGGCTACAATTGGGTGCATTTACATTCTTAAAATGTTCATTAATGTACATTGTCCCTCTATAACAAATAAATAAAAAGTGAAATGAAAATGAAACACAGCTAACACACCAGACACAGGTGACACACCAGACACAGCTGATAACAATCAAAATATCCTCATTTCATCGTTAAACACTTACCGTGAAAGAAGTAAGTGAACCCTTGAAGTATCTACTGCGTTGAAGTCGGTAGTTTTGCACACCTGGAGTCCAATTAATGGAATCACACCTCGCTGAAAGGATGGATGGATGGATGGATGGATGGATGGATGGATGGATGGATGGATGGATGGATGGATGGATGGATGGATGGATGGATGGAAGGATGGATGGAGGATGGATAGATGGATGGAAGGATGGATGGATGGAGGATGGATAGATGGATAGATGGATGGATGGATGGATGGAAGGATGGATGGGGAAACGATGCAGGTTGTAAACGAAGCGCGACCACGGCTGAAAGTCGTTGGTCAGCGACCGCCGATGTTTTGTTTTACCTGCTCCTTCACACGACCCACAATGCACTGCTCAGGCCACGCCCCTCACTGACACGACCAAAGCAGACGTTTACGTCGAAGACAAAGTTAACATTCTCTTTTTGTTTTATACTCTGCAGAAGAGTCGACCAAAAGGGATCAGCTCTGCCGATCGTCCACATGAACGACGACCAAAACGCACTTTTCAGTCCTCAGAAGCAACGAGGAGAGACAATCAGGAGACGCCGTTGCCGTGGCGACGACCCATGCCTCCAGACTCGACGACCTCTCAATCTCCGTGACGTTTTTCTAAAAGGGACACGGACGATCTGACGAGTGTCTCCAGGCGTGATGGCGGCGTCCCGCTGCTCGCCGGCGCCGGATCTGTTTACGTGCCGCGACGGCGGCGAAGGACGGACAGGAAGAAAAGCCACTACAGATGTAAATGTGATTATTTATTTCCGTGTTCGTCGGACGTGACTCCGCCCCCTCCGAAGTCACCGTGATGTCACAGAACAAGTCAGTAAAAGCTGTTTTCATGTGAAACTTGGACTCGTGTGATCTGTGACTTTGTTTACTTGTTGTTTATTTAAAAACAGTAAAACCAGAGAGATTAAAATCAAGTGGGCAAAACTAATCTGGCTCTGGAGGGATTCTGTTCAGGTCGTTAGGGTCCACACGGCTCTCTGAAGGTCTCGGCCTGGTTCTGGTCTGGACCAGAGGTTTTGGAAAGACCTGGACAGTCATCCGGATGTAGATGTGCTGCTTTAGGTCTCAATGTCACGTGACCAACCAGTCAGACAGATGATGGATGGATGTAATTAGGTTTTTCAGTTTTTCGAGGTAATTTTTTCAGTTTTTCGAGGTAAATTTTTGTTTTTCTGGGTAATTTTTTCAGTTTTTCAAGGTAATTTTTTCAGTTTTTTAAGGTAATTTTATCAGTTTTTTTAGGTAAGTTTTTCGAGGAATTCTTTTCTGTTTTTTGTCGTAATATTTTCAGTTTTTTAGGTTTTTTTTTTTTTTTTCAAGGACATTTTTTCAGTTTTTCGTAGTAATTTTTTCAAGGTAATTTATTCAGTTTTTCAAGGTAATTTTTTTCTGTTTTTGATGTAGTTTTTTCAGTTTTTCAAGGTAATTTTTTCTGTTTTTACAAGTAATTTTCTTCTGTTTTTCGAGGTAATTTTTTCAGTTTTTTGGGGTAATTTTTTCAGTTTTCTATTTTTTTTTTATTTTTTCAGTTCTTCAAGGAAATTTTTTCTGTTTTTCGAGGCAATTTTTCCGCCTCGTTTTTGGTGTATTTTTTTCCTAAAATATTATTATGATACTCAACCTGCATTGCCTGTTGAGCCGCCACAAAGCTGCCTGAATGCATTTCATATGCATCATCTTGTACATATCTGTCCAACTGCTCCTGCAGAAACTCTCACTAAAGGAATAAATGTAATTGTTTCAGATGATTTCTAAACTGGGGGGGAGGGGGTTACACCGAAAAATTACCTTGAAAAATAGAAAAAAATTATAGCAAAAACAGCAACACGCTTCGTAGATGTCAACTGCAGACAAGAATAAAAACAAAAGAAAAACAGAATCGGGGAAAAAAAACAGACTCAGGACCATTTTTATCTTTAATTTGAAACCAGGGAAAAAGACACTGCATTTGAAGCCATTTCATGGAAAAAAGTATTTACAAGGGGGACTGGGACCCCCCCGACATGTGACAGGACATTAGTAAAAAAAGAAAACAAAGAAAAGAGACGAGAGTTAAGGATTTGAAGCACATCTGAACCTTAGAAACATAAATATATTTATAATATTTATATTGTATTTACAGAATACTCCAAATATACAACATCCATGTATTCTATAAACAAATATAAATGACTTAGGCACACTTTAGTCTCGGAGGATCGGGGGGGTCGACCTCGGAGGATCGGGGGGGTCGACCTCCCACGGCGGACGACCTCGGTACTGGTCGGCCTTCGGATACTGTTGTGGCGTACGCCGGTGGGGGGGTTGGTTGTGTAACACTGTCAGCAGCTGCAGGCCCGAGACCCCCCCCGTCTGCTTCCCTGCAGACTCTACAGACTCTGGTCGGCGGCGTCCCGACGCTTGTTGCAGAAATACTCAGAAGAGAAGCGGCCAAGACCAGACAGGGGTGCGGGTCCGGCCAGATCGGTGTGGGGGTCCGGCCACAAAAGCAGGATTAGGGTACCAGGGGCACCAGGGTTACCTGGTGCCCCTGGTACCCTAATCCCGCTTTTGTTTTGTTTGTTTTGGGTGGTGGGGGTCCGGCCTGATGTGGGAGGGGTCCGGCCAGACCAGTGTGGGGGTCCGGTTAGACGGGGGTGGTGTTCCAGGGTCCAGGGTCCGTCCCCGAACCCCGTACAGTTTTATTTTGAGGTTTAAGGTTCAGAGTCGACAAACAACAGCGGCTACGATTCTACAAAGAATATACAACGATGACTAAACGCACGCAGAGGGGGGGCGGGGTTTAGAGGGGGGCGGGGCTGACAGTCTATAGGTCCGACTCAGGCATGTCGGGGGCGTCGGCCATCAGGTATCCGATGCCGTAGCGGCCGTTGGGCGCGGTGTCGGCGTCGGTGCCCCCCCCTCCCCCGCCGCCGCCGCTGCCGCTCTGCTTGCGGTAGATGCTGTTGCCGGGCAACGGCGAGGGCGCCTCGCTGGGCGACTTGCCGTGGATCAGGCTGGCGTCGTCGTCCTCGCCCGGCCGGGCGCTCTCCTTGATGATGCGGCCCTTCTTGTAGGAGACGGCGGAGCGGCCGCCGGCGCCCTCCTCGATGATGTTGAAGTAGCGCAGGCCGAACACGACCGGCACCGGCGCCACGGCCATCACCACCAGGGAGATGCACATCACGATGCCCCACAGCGGGAACCGCACGCTCCTCTCCTGGCCCTGGGGGGGGCAAAAGACAAACGTCATCTAAAGTGGGCTTGGGTCCTTTATATATAATAAACTTCAAATCAATCAAAGTGAATACATTTATGTTAATTAGTGGTTGTGGTCTTGGTTAACGGCAAAAAGTCGAAAAAGTAGAGAGAGATGTCGAAATGTCAAGATCAATGTTGAAGTAAAATTTGGAGAAAAAAGTTGAAATGTGGAGAAAAAAGTCGAAATGTCGTGAATAATTTTGAAATACAATTTCGAGAAAAAAGTCGAAATGTCGAGATTAATGTTGAAGTACAATTTCGAAAAAAAAGTCGAAATGTTGAGAAAAAAGCCAAAATTTCGTGAATAAAGTTGAAATGTTGAGAAAAAAGGAGGAATTTCGACTTTATTCTTGAAATTGTATTTCAACATTAATCTCGACATTTCGACTTTTTTCTCAAAAAAAAAAAATCTTCCCCTCTCAAATATTTTTTTTCCTGCATGGCCCTAATACTCTTCTGTAGAAGAAAGATTAAACTGTCAAGTCCTAATTTTAAAGATATGTTTTGTTTTGCTGCTAATTGGACTGGTACCCCTTTTCCACCAAACCGGTTCCAGGGCTGGTTCTGATTCACAACTCATTCAACTAGGAATCAGCTGAGAACCGGTTTGTTTTCCACAGCTAAGTGGAGCTACAGTACATCATTACGTTGCTGCGTTTGCGGGAAAGTAGCAGCAACAACCAGGTATCTGCTCTAACAGGACTTGGTCCACGTAGCTCCTCCGTGGACACATCTCTAAAAGACAGGTTGTCTCCTCCTCCTCCCATGATGCTTTGCTGCATCCAGATTCATTCTTATTTGAAAATGTCTCCGTCTCCCAGTCTTGCTGTGACTGTTGGTCTTAATAACTCCGTCACCTCCGCTTACGTAAGTGGTTCTTTCCTCTAGACCAGCAAAGAGTTGGTGCTTCCTTGGAACCGGTTCTTCTGGCCCGGAGCCAGTTCTTGGTCAGTGGAAACAGAAAGCCCGGTTTCAAACTCAGAACCAGAACTGGAACCGGTTTGGTGGAAAAGGAGTATAAGAGGCCGGCCCGGTTGGACGTGAAGGACAACATGTGGCAGCCGGCGCCAAATGCGCCTTGACTAATGGCGCTTTTCCACTAGTACCTACTCAGCCCGACTCCCCTCGGTACAGCTGGTCACGCATCGTCCCAGCTGCACCCGTTTTGTCCCCGTTTGTTTTTCCACAGCCAGGTGAGAAGTGGGCAGGTTGGGGTGAAGCTGCTGTGACGTACTCGATTGCGCAACCCCTTTGTTTGTGTCGGCGCAGATGAGAAATCAGCTGGAGCCGCGAGCGGCTGAGAGTAAAACAGAGCGCCTGGTGGATCTGATCGTTCCTTATCGCCCGTCTACATCCCTTTTTTAATTCTCTCGTCAGTCACCAGGTTTATGAACATCTGCACCTCAGAGTTGGATCACCAAACAGACGTTTGCGCTGGATAATAAAATCGCCGCCAGTCGCTCTCGCGCTGACTCCCGCTTCCTGATTCAAACATCTGACGGCCCCCCGACCAATCAGTGGCGTGGAAGGTGGTGACGTCAGATATAGTGCCGGCTCAGCCGCTTAGAACCTCGGCAGAATAGTTACAGAAAAAGTATCTACTTGGCACGGCTCCACCCGCCTCAGCCCGTAGTGGAAAAGCGCAAGACGGGGGCGTGGTGAGTAGAAGTGAGCTGAGCAGGTACTAGTGGAAAAGGGCCATTAACGAGCGTAGCCTTGCAGTGCGATCCTCCAGGTTGGAGATATGAACCCCGTCACATCGACCAGGTTGGTCCGGAACTCCTCCGGGCCACAACGGGCACAAAGATCATTTCTGATGTGGCCACTAAAAAAAAACAACATAAAAAAGCTTCGACCGGACAGAAACAACGAACCGACTCACAGGTGCCATCTTACTTCAGGAAAAAGATAATCCGACACAGCTGCAGTGGATCTCTAATTAGTTTCTGATTATGCAGCAGAAGGGTGGGACCCGAGCAGGAAGGACGTCCATTTCCAATAAAACAAACCGACTCGTGGCGCATGTTTGTGTTGGCGGAGAAACCAAGAGGCTGGAAAACCGCTACGAAGTAAAAAAAAAGCTTCATCCGTATCTTCGTAGACACTTTGTTTAATCTGGCCTTTGTTCCGCGTTACAATGGCTCTAAAATAATCCTACAGGTGCTTCAGGCCGGGGGGGGGGGGGGGCACATCCTGTTGATTGTCTGCAGCTTAAAGGCCCTGAAACATCCTTTAATTCCCTTTCAACTGGTTCTAACTAGTGTTGTTGTAGTTTTAGTCACGTTCATTCTCAGCATTTTAGTCTTATTTTAGTCAGAATTGTCCATTTTCGTCTGGTTTTAGTCAAAGATTGTATTGATCCAAACTCATTTTACAATTCAAACAAGGTTATCTTATTATTATATTATTGTTACCTTATAGACTCAAGAATACATTCATTCCAGATACAGAAGACTCTCATTTGAGTTTACAAAATATTTATTTTTCCACATTTCTCCCCGTCTTTTTCTTTTTTCATGACACTTTGGGTTTTCTTTTCCACGTCTATGTAGGAAAGTGGATCTAAAGATTAAACCAGAGGAAACTACTGAAAACATGGACATTAAGCGTCTTTGTTAGAAAATTTTGTCTCGTTTTGATCAACGAAAATGAAGACACATTTTAGCAGCTTTTATTTTGTAATCTACATTTTAGTCCCGTTTAATTCGTCGACAATATTGCATTATATATTTAATTATCATTATCGTCACATGACCAGCATTTTCGTTGCGTCTCGTCTCGTTTTCCTCAGGAGATAAAGGTTCATTGACGACGATATTTAGTCATAATTTTCATCAACGAAAGCAACTTTAGTTTTAACACAATGCCAAGAGGGAAAGAGATAGAGAGACGCAACTGCTGCTGCGCGACAATCTGGAAACTTTTTTTTTTGCAGTTCAATGATTTAAAACGATTATTTACAGTCAGGAAACATTTAAAACAGCCGTCAGTCTTCCGTGGCGGTCTGGGACCTGGACCCGGAGACAAATACGAGGACGTCTGGCAGCTAAAGTTGGTCATGTGACCGGACAATGATGACTTTTAATGTGCACTTAGACCCAAAACAAACAAAACAAAAGCAGGATTAGGGTACCAGGGGCACCAGGGGTACCAGGGGTACCAGGGGCACGCCCGCCGATAGGGGGGGACAAACGGGTCTGTTGTCCCGGGCCCAGGGTAGGGGGGGGGCCCAGAACTGAAAAAAAAAAAAAAAAAATGTTTTTTTTGTCATTAAATTATGGAATCATTTTTCAAAATGTTTCAAAATATGCCTATTTGTGGAAAAAATATGTAGTATTTGAGTTACGTAAAAGCTTGTTATTTGTTTTCTTCCTAATTGTCCTTGTGGTCAAGAACCCCCAACACAAAAATGGTTTGGCCGCTGATCAAAAGTTGATGTTATCATTTAATTCAACCATTAGAATGGTCAAAATGTCCGGTCAGCACAAGTCCGGTGCTCAGAAAAGAAGAGAAAAGAGAAGAAGAGAAGAAGAAAATAGAGGCCTCATAGATTCTCTACACAAATATTTTAAAAAGGGGGTGACGGTGAAGCTGGAATTAATAAAGTCAGCGTAGAGCAAGGTAAGAAACAGCAGCCAACGTTTACCAACCTTGTAACTTAACCTAACTGGCTAGCTCTAATGTTAACGTCCATTAGCTTGTATGAAAACCTGAAGAGCAGAGGGAGAGGAGAGGAAGAGGGAGAAGGAGAGATCCGGGTGCAGGGGGGCCCATCTTAGATTATTTTGTCCCGGGCCCCGGCAAGACTGTCAGCTGCCTGCCAGGGGTACCAGGGGTACCGGGGGGGCGGAGCCAGAGGCGGGGACTCACCTCCTCCTGGATCCAGGCGCTGTAGCTGGGCGGCGTCATGCTCAGCTGGACGAAGCTGGTGCACAGCAGCACCAGCAGCAGGATGGGCGTGATGTACTTCCACATGTAGTAGTAGAAGCGGTACGGCGTGAAGCCCAGCATGTCCTTCAGGTCCTCGAAGAACCTGAGAGAGCAGCAGAGGTGAGGTCTGGGAGGTTCCCGGGGGTCCCGTGGGTTCCCGGAGGTTCCTGGGGGTCCCGTGGGTTCTGGTCGGCTCTTACCTATCGATCCCGTAGAACCAGGCGATGGCCACGTTCTCCAGAACCACGATGATGAGTAGCGGCAGCGTGGCCGAGTAGTCGTCGAACATGGCCACGAAGTAGTTCCCCGAGCGCTGGACAAACAGCAGGCCGATGGAGAAGGCTAGCACGCAGCACCCCACTGCATCAATACAAATGTTCAAAAATAAAAAAAAACGTCCCGGTCAAAATCAATGAAAAAGACATTATTCATCTCACTTTTCTAATATTTATGACAACATTTAACCTCATATATTGAAGTAATAAAAAAAAGCATTTTGATTAGAGCCTGCCCGCTGTGGTCAGTTGAAGAACTGCACCTACTTACCTCCGACTTACTTAAAGGAGCTGTATGTAAGAGCAATAATAAAACGAATCATAAAATGACCCCGATATGTCAACAGACATTTAAAAATCATGTTCATTTCAAATACTTATGTCACTGACAACAGCACTCAAGCCAGGATATTCCAGTTTAAAAAGAGGAGTTGCAGCCCTCAACTGATGTTTATGTTGTCATTTTTTGTTTTGGCCTGAAGCTCCATACTCCACCTATCTCCCAATCACCAAGTCAGTATTGTTTCTGAAGCTCCACCCTCCACCTATCTCCCAATCACCAAGTCAGTATTGTTTCTGAAGCTCCACCCTCCACCTATCTCCCAATCACCAAGTCAGTATTGTTTCTGAAGCTCCACCCTCCACCTATCTCCCAATCACCAAGTCAGTATTGTTTCTGAAGCTCCACCCTCCACCTATCTCCCAATCACCAAGTCAGTATTGTTTCTGAAGCTCCACCCTCCACCTATCTCCCAATCACCAAGTCAGTATTGTTTCGGCATCCGGGTTGCCAGCTCGGCTCTAATTATGGCAGCCATGGCAGCCTACGTTCCTGCTGCATTCTGCAGCCTACCTGGCAACCTCTGGTCGGGGGGAGGAGGGGGAGGGTACACGCCGCTCAACAATATTTTGAAAGTGACTGCAGTACCAGTTTTGGACTTTTCTTACAGACGGCTCCTTTAAAGTTGCAGTAGATAAGTGTATCTTTGTCATATTTACATAAATGACCGTTATTTTTTGATAATGTTAGGTTTAGACACGTAACATTTGTATCATGAAACTCTCTGGAGACAAAGAAAGACACAAACACCATTAGAATTTACTTGCAAGGAGAGCAGTCGAGATTTGTAAGATCTCCAACATACTCTGATTTGTCTCAGCTGCTTCCTTGCTTTTATTTACTCTGGGTGTACCCTAGATTACATAGCTAACTGCGCCCTTAAAGGGAGGGGAAAGGAGTGGTCGCAGTCAGCGGATTCAGGTATTGAGTCAGGCATTGATTCGTTCTTGTTCTCATTTGTTTAGCAACAAGAAGTTTCCTCTTCTCTGCAGATATCTGCTTTATGCTGATATCCGGAAACTTCTTGTGCAGTACTTGTAATCACTTAAACACAGCATTGTTTTATCAGTGTGTCACAGGCGTAAGCAAATCATCATACATCCTGTTAATAGCAAGCATGATAACTTACTACTTATTTACAATAGTTCCAACAGATAATAAAACAAACTAGGTGAATTTTGCTCATTTGTCATCGCCATTAACACATTTACAGCTCCTCCAATCACAGCCAGGGGGCGTGGCTGCTAGATGTCAATCAACAGAGTCATTATTTATCTCACTTTTCTTATATTTAGGACATTAAACCTCATATATTGAGGTAAAAAAAAGGATTAAATCTAAATATTTCAATCTAATTGGTATATATTATATCTAAATGTTTAAATCTAAATGTAAATATTATGTTGTATCTAATTGTTTAATATTATATCTAAATGTTGAACCTAAATGATTCTATCATATGCTAATTGGCCCCGTCCCCTTGTAACCTCAACCAATAGAAAAGCAGAGACACATTTAATATTTAGATTTAGATTTAATATTTATATTTAACATTTATATTTAACATTTTAGATTAAATATTTAGATATAGATTTAATATTTACATATAACATATACCATTTAGATTAAAGTATTTAGATTTAATGTTAAATATTAAATATGGATTAAATATTAAATGGAAATGTGTCAGCTACAACCCCTGAAGGTGTCGACCAGCGGCCCCCCCTGTATGAGGGCCCCTGGCCCCCGGCAGGTAGCGGCCTCTCACCTGTGAGCAGCTCCTTGCGGACCTTGAAGGTGTCCACCAGCGGCGTGAGAATCCCCTCGATGGTCCCGAACATGCTGCCCAGGCCCAGGTTCACCAGCATCAGGAAGAACATGACGGACCAGAAGGGCGATGCCGGGAAGTGGGTCATGGCCTCTGTGAAGGCGATGAAGGCCAGGCCGGTTCCCTGCACCGCCTGGGGGGGGAGAGGAGTCATCTTTTTATTCATCACTTTAAAACATGAACTGTCACCGTCTTCTAAACCTCTCTTGAGAGTTGTTCTGTTGATCCTGCTCCATGCTGGTGATGTTGAAAAAAACCCAGGACCATTTCAACAGAACACAAACCACCTGGATGCTGAAGTTGTTGAAGTAGTTTATTTGGTCGATCAGTTTCCATTGATAGATACTTTGGGAAGCATTTCATTTCCTTTTGTAGGAAGGAAATAATAATAAAAAAAAAGAAGTAAGGAATAAACCGACCAAAAGGTGTAGGCTGAAGCTTAAGCTTATTGTGCCTACCCTTTTCAACTTTGTATACTTCATAGTACTAAAAAAAAAAAAAAAAAAAAAAAAAAAAAAAGCAAAGTAAACACACATGGAAAACAAGAAGGAAGACAAATATAAATATGACAGGAAAAAAAAAAAAAACTAGTAAAAAAAACAAACAAACAGAAGACGGATCTCAGAAAAACAACTAACAGAGAAAGTAAATAATCAATGCTTAGAGGAAATAGAAACAATCTCTAGAAGAGTGAAAACAATGCTAGGCTACCTGAGCTACATCCATTGTTAATGGAGCTGCCTCTGCCGCTACCTGGACTTTAATCACTACAACCACTAGTAGCTTGGCCCTTTCCTGGGTTACCTGTAATCCTACCTGGGCTGCCTCAGCAGCTAGCTGGGCCTCACACATGGCTAGCTTCACTGTTAGACCGGAGATATACTTGCAGTTCAGACCGCGTACGCATCATGGCCGCCACGCGTATCCTGCGTTCATTTGACGCATCGACGTGCACGTTGTCAAAAAGTGAATGCGTAGCGACCTGCAGTTCTTGCTCTGGTCGCGAGTGGCGCTGGTCCCGGTCTGATACCAGCTGGTCCCGGTCAGATACCAGCTGGTCCCGGTCTGGTACCAGCTGGTCCCGGTCAGATACCAGCTGGTCCCGGTCTGATACCAGCTGGTCCCGGTCTGGTACCAACTGGTCCCGGTCTGATACCAGCTGGTCCCGGTCTGGTACCAACTGGTCCCGGTCTGATACCAGCTGGTCCCGGTCTGGTACCAGCTGGTCCCGGTCTGGTACCAGCTGGTCCCGGTCTGGTACCAACTGGTCCCGGTCTGGTACCAACTGGTCCCGGTCTGATACCAGCTGGTCCCGGTCAGATACCAGCTGGTCCCGGTCTGATACCAGCTGGTCCCGGTCTGGTACCAGCTGGTCCCGGTCTGGTACCAGCTGGTCCCGGTCTGGTACCAGCTGGTCCCGGTCTGATACCAGCTGGTCCCGGTCAGATACCAGCTGGTCCCGGTCTGGTACCAGCTGGTCCCGGTCTGATACCAGCTGGTCCCTGGGGCTTAGAGGAGGTGCCACTTTCAAATCTTGCTAGCTCTCAAACATTACAGACTATACCTTTAATGTAGGGTTCATTCATATGCATTGTCCCGTCTAAGTAAACTTTGATTGATTGATTGATCACCGGGGCCCCGTACCCCGGAGCCCCGCCCACATTAGCCCCGCCCACCCCAGCCCCGCCCCCCCAGCCCCGCCCCCCCAAGGTCCCACCTTGTTCAGCTCGTCCTCGATGCTGCAGGACTCCAGGCCCAGCGCCGGGAACTCGTCTTCCTTCACGCGGCGGATCACGTCCACCATCTGGTGGTAGTCGTCGGCGCTGACCCGGCTCGCCTGGCTCAGGTTTATGTGGTGCGGGATCAGGCTCTGGTCGATGCCGTTGCCTAGCAACGCCACGATCCTGTTGGTGTTCCTGCAACCGGGGAACAAAGAGAAGGTTTATGTGATTTAACCCTTTATGACCTATCATAGAACAAGTCCGCCTAAGCGTATGTTTACATTTCTGCATTCTATACTGCTATTTTATGTATTTTTATTTGCCATGCATCAAAACCCATATAAGCCAATCTTTAATAATCTGGATGTTACAAGTCCATACTAAATCATTGCAAATAACTACTGTACCAAAAACATTTTAAATTGTTTTTTAATTTTACACATTTTTCTAAATGAAGAAATCCCATAGCTAAAAAAAAGTAACACAGAAGTACGGAAGTGTATTAGGGCCATGTAGGAGAAAAAATATTTGAGAAGAAAATTTTTCTTTATTGTGCACTTCGAGAAAAAAGTCGAAATGTCGAAATTTCGCCTTTTTTCTCAACATTTCAATTTCATTCATGAAATTTTACTTCAACATTAATCTCTACATTTTGACTTTTTTCTCGACATTTCGACTTTTTTCTCAAAGTGCATAAAATTTCGAGAAAAAAGTCTAAATGTCGAGAATAATGTTGAAATACAATTTCGAGTAAAAGGTTGAAATGTCGAGATTAATGTTGAAATACAATTTCAAGAATAAAGTTGAAATTTCGTGAATAAAGTTGAAATTTCGCCTTTTTTCTCATCATTTCAATTTTTTTCTCGACATTTTTTTTCTCGAAATGCATAATGAAAAAAAAATTAATACAATTTCGAGAAAAAAGTTGAAATGTATTTCAACTTTATTCGCAAAGTTTCGACTTTATTTACGAAATGTCGATTTTATTCACAAAATTTCGACTTTATTCTTGAAATTGTATTTCAACATTATTCTCGTCATTTCAACTTTTTTCTCGACATTTCAACTTTATTCGAAATTTTTACTTTTTTCTCGACATTCTGACTTTTTTCTCAAAGTGCATAATGAAAAAAAAATCTTGCTCCTCTGAAATATTATTTTTATTTTTCTCGTGCCTGGCCCTAATACTTTTCTGTAGTTTTCTTTGGTTGTAATTGTACGTTTTGAAAACTGATATGCTAACGGGAGCGCTGGCGCTCCGGCAGGTCTTAAAGGGTCAAAGACCCCGAAGACTCGTGTGACGTCTGGATCCGGGCGGTCGGCACTCACAGGGCGACGCAGCGGCCGTTCATGATGTTGGCCTTGAAGCCCAGCACGGCGAACACCACCAGCGTGGCCAGAACGGAGGTGAAGAAGTTGATCAAGGACACCAGCACGGCGTCGAAGTGGCAGTTGTTGTCGCGCTTGTTGTAGCTGGAGAAGGCGATGACGCCGCCGAAGCCCAGGCCCAGGGCGAAGAAGACCTGCGTGGCCGCCTCGCGCCACACCTTGGCCTCCAGCATGATCTCCAGCTGGGGGGGCAGAAACAAGGGGGTTCAGCCGTCGCCAAGGCAACGACTCACAGGCATTTACGTCTTATTTTATCCAGATTCGTTAGAATTTCTGACCATTTTTCCGTCACGTACTCAGATAACATCTAGGGTTCAAATTCCAGAGGTTTTCCAGACTTTTCTGCACAAATAAAGACCTGAAAGCTAAAAAACAACAACCTGCAGTTCCCTGACTGACCACCAGGAGCTACGAGAGCAGGTTTCTACAGCATAGACATATAAACGTAGACGCCCCATGGAGCTGCTGCGATACGTCAACGACGCCGCCATATTGGATGTTCAAGACTGCGCTGTAAACTAATACAAGTAAATAGACTTATTTTCATAAAGCGCCTTTCTACAAAGAAATGTACGTTTTACGTCTCATTTATTCATTCACACACGCACTAAAATACTTGGGAAACAGTTAGGCACCAAATATAATATATTTAATTTCTCAGATGGCAAAAATAAGAACTTTATTGATCCCACATAGGAGTAATTCATGTTGTATCAGCTATAGAGAACAAGGTAGTGCCGAAAACAATATATATCCCCCCTCACAAAAATAAGAAAAATAGAGAAACATATTTTCTCATCAACAAAACATGTTATTTTATTGTCTGAAAAATGGTTCAAATGTTATTTTATTGTTTGAAAAATGGTTCAAATGTTATTTTATTGTCTGAAAAATGGTTCAAATGTTATTTTATTGTCTGAAAAATTGTTCAAATGTTATTTTATTGTCTGAAAAATGGTTCAAATGTTATTTTATTGTCTGAAAAATGGTTCAAATGTTATTTTATTGTTTGAAAAATGGTTCAAATATGTTATTTTGTTACTTGAAAAATTTTAAATGTTTTGTGTGAATGAATAAATGAGACGTAAAGCCTAAATTTCTTTGTAGAAAGGCGCTTTATGAAAATAAGTCAATTTACATTAGTTTACAGCGCAGTCTTGTCACATCCAATATGGCGGCGACATTGACGTATCGCAGCAGCGGGCAAGAACAGTCGATGCAGCGTCTACGTTTATATGTCTATGTTCTACAGTGTCTGTAGTCCTTAATTTCTTTATCGTTTACTCTTTCCTTCCCTTCCTTGTACATCCATCCCCTCTTCGGTATCGGTTAACCGGGACGGTACCAATAAACCAGGTTCAAATCAGAGAATCCGGTTTCTGGATGTGGTTTTGATGACTCGGAATCTTTATGTTGACGTTTAGGGGCCCTCCCTCCCTCCCTCCTGAAGGGTCATCTGGGCCGGAACCAGGTCTGGAAAAAGAGCCGATATCGGGTTCTGAGCGGGTTCTGAGCGTCGCCGAGACGGCGGTGGGAGACAGAGCAGACACACGAAACAGCTGGCTGGTTACATAAGGACACGGCTAGTCCTGTTTCCATGGTGACAGGAGTCTGTGGCCCCGACATGCCATTGCCCCCCCCAACGCTGTATCTCCTAACGCAGATCTGGTGTTTTTGGGTTTACAGTGACTTCAGGAGGGAATAAAGATAAAAAAGAGAGGAAGAGAAGGAAGAAGAGGAGAGATGATGAAATATAAATGTACCGACTACAGTATCATCACTAATACTGATCATTAGTCGTAAAGCTCAGGCTTTTATCCCAAATCTACTGGGACAGAAGAAGAATTAAGCTCTTTTCAGAGCTGGGTAGTAACGAGTTACATTTACTCCGTTACATTTACTTGAGTAAGTTTTGGGAAATGTTGTACTTTTAGGAGTAGTTTTGAATCACTATACTTTTTACTTTTACTTGAGTAGATTTGTGAAGAAGAAACTGTTACTCTTACTCCGCTACATTAGGCTACATTGAGCTGTTACTTTTCTTTTATCCCTTTTATCCACGTACGCGTCAATCTCATGACATCACTGGGTGATTCTTTGGGAAAAATGTTTGTTTTTGCATGTTTTGTCACATTTACACAGACTCAAACACACACAGAGTTTCTATGAGTTCATGTTTGTTCTAGTTCTGGTTAAAAAAGAAAAGTACAAAGGCTTGAAAGTTTGTGCTACTTGTGCTTAATTTATTTTTTTATTCTGTTATTATTTTCTTTATTTTATTATTTATTAAAGGACTTGAATTTACTTTAATATTATTTTAATTTAAGCTCCTTTTTATTAATTTTAATTTATTTTATTATTTTATTGATTTAATTTGCCTGAAGATGGTTATTTTGTATTTTTGTCTGTTTGAATGGTTGTGTTAAAAAAATCAGACGTTACTCAACAGTTACTCAGTACTTGAGTAGTTTTTTCACCAAGTACTTTTTTACTTTTACTCAAATTATTATTTGGATGACTACTTTTTACTTCTACTTGAGTCATATTATTCTGACGTAACAGTACTTTTACTTGAGTACGATTTTTGGCTTCTCTACCCAGCTCTGGCTCTTTTACCCCTTTTCCACCAAACCAGTTCCAGTTCTGGTTCACAACTTGTTCAACTTGGAACCAGCTGAGAACCGGTTTGTTTTTCCACAGATCGGGTGCTAAGGGGAGCCACGTCATTACGTCACTGCAAACGTCAGTTACGTTGCTGCGTTTGCGTTAAAGTTGCAGCAACAACCAGGTATCTGCTCTAACAGGACTTGGTCCACGTAGCTCCTCCGTGGACACATCTCTAAATGCACTTTTATACTAGTACCTACTCAGTGCAACTCCACTCGCCTTGCCCTCGTTTGTTTTTAGACACCCAGATGAGAAGTAGGCGGGATTGGAGCGTGTGACGTATTTGATTGTGTATCTAAACAAAGAAGACAACAACACTAAAGATGTAGAACCTGGAGGAGATGATATATGTGCTGCTGGGTCTGTGGTTTGTGTTCCATATCAAGTTAAAAAATGAGTGAGAGAAGCTTCAAGCGGCAACGCTTTTTTTTTTGTTTGATTATCTCTGCGCTGCTGAAAAGTCAGCTGGAGCAGCTATGAGGTGACAGAGCTCCTGGTAGATCTGGTCGTTCCTTATCTCCGTCTAGATCCCTTTTTAATTCTCTCCTCAGCACCAGGTTTATGAACATCTGCACCTCAGAGTTGGATCACCAAACAGACTTCTGCTGCCGTTGCTGCTGGAATAAAATGAACAAGAAGCCGCTGCAGAGTCTCTTTCTCTGATGTCACCTCCTGACTCAGACGTCTGACTCCAACCCCCCGACCAATCGGTGGCCTGTAGTGTGATGACATCACAGCCCGACTCAGCCGCTTAGAACCTCGGCAGAGTAGCTACAGAAAAAGTATCAACTCGACACGCCTCCACTAGGAATGGGCGATATTTTACTGTTCACGATAAACCGTCAAAAAAATTCCCCACGGTAAGAATTTGTCATCTCGTGGTAAAAATGATAAATTCCCATTGATGACGTTTTTGTGTAACAAACATGGGGGAAGGCGGATCTGAGAGTGAGGAGCTCGTTGTTAAACGAGGCTCCAGCTCTGGAACTGGTTTGGATTTAAAAAGAGAGACGAGGAGCAAACATCATCTATTGTGTGCAGAGTCTGCAAAAACAGAAGGAAATGGTTGTTACATTTTGATATAACGTTTGAATATTCCGAAAAAAAATTGTAATAGTATCTAATTTGTCGCATGTTCCAACCACAGGTTAATTTGCACATTTTATTAGAAGAGGTCATCACTGATAGGGTTTTATTTTCAGTGAACTTTTATTTATTTGTCCTGTTTCTTTATTTATCAAGTTGTATTTTTTTCTACTTTGTGATTTTATGAGCTAGAAAAACTTGAAGGACAATGGTACTTTTGCTGTTTGCACTGTTATCCCACTGTTTAAGCCATACAGTTTGAATAAATGTTGAATCTGTTCTTACATTTCAAACTTGTTTCATTTGAGTCATTACAGTTTTGCAGTACAGGTGTAACTAATTTAATTGGTTTTTATTAATTCAATTTAATTGGTGTAGTTTAGTAGCATTTGGTATTCTTTTAGAGCAGTGATTTGGGGGCTCCAAAGACTGAATGTGGTGATACATTTATAGTTACAAAGGTGGAGTTGAATTGGTAATTTTTTTATCGTCATTGGGATAAATGCCAGAAATTATCATGATACATTTTTTAGTCCATACCGCCCATCCCTAGCCTCCACCCGCCTCCACCCCTAGTGGAAAAGCGCAAAGTCGAGTCGAGTCGCGCTGAGTAGGTACTAGTGTAAAAGCGCCATAAAAGACAGGTTGTCTCCTCCTCCTCCCATGATGCTTTGCTGCATCCAGATGAATTCTTATTTGAAAATGTCTCCGTCTCCCAGTCTTGCTGTTGTCGTTGGTCTTAATAATAACTCCACCCCCTCCGCTTACGTAAGCGGTTCTTTCCTCTAGACCAGCAAAGAGTTGATGCTACCTTGGAACTGGAGCCAGTTCTTTGTCAGTGGAAACAGAAAGCCCAGTTCCAAACTAAGAACTGGCCCAGAACCAGAACCAGATTCTGGAACCGGTTTGGTGGAAAAAGGGGGTGTTTGAGGGACCCGTGAACTTGGATCCCTTCTGAGGAAACGTTTGATCAAAAGTACTAAAAAGTGGTTGAGCGGAACCCGAGCGGCGGTCTTACCTTGGGGGTGAACATGTGCCGGATCCCGTCCACGGAACCCTTGAGCAGCAGAGACCGGACCAGGAAGCAGATCAGAACCACGTAGGGGAACAAGGAGCTGAAGTACATGACCTGGTAGAGGAGAGAGAGAGAGAGAGGAGGAACCGGATTAACAGAGTTCTGGTGGATCTACCTACCTATCCATCATCCATCCATCCATCATCCATCCATCCATCCATCATCCATCCATCCATCATCCATCCATCCATCCATCATCCATCCATCCATCCATCATCCATCCATCCATCATCCATCCATCCATCCATCATCCATCCATCCATCCATCTATCATCCATCCATCTATCATCCATCCATCCATCATTCATCCATCCATCTATCATACATCCATTCATCCATCATCCATCCATCCATCTATCATACATCCATTCATCCATCATCCATCCATCCATCTATCATCCATCCATCCATCCATCCATCATCCATCCATCCATCTATCATCCATCCATCCATCATCCATCCATCCATCTATCATCCATCCATCCATCATCCATCCATCCATCTATCATCCATCCATCTATCATCCATCCATCTATCATCCATCCATCCATCATTCATCCATCCATCTATCATACATCCATTCATCCATCATCCATCCATCCATCTATCATACATCCATTCATCCATCATCCATCCATCCATCTATCATCCATCCATCCATCCATCCATCATCCATCCATCCATCTATCATCCATCCATCCATCATCCATCCATCCATCTATCATCCATCCATCCATCCATCCATCATCCATCCATCCATCTATCATCCATCCATCCATCATCCATCCATCCATCTATCATCCATCCATCCATCCATCTATCATCCATCCATCTATCATCCATCCATCTATCATCCATCCATCCATCATCCATCCATCCATCATCCATCCATCCATCTATCATCCATCCATCCATCATCCATCCATCCATCCATCATCCATCCATCCATCCATCATCCATCCATCTATCATCCATCCATCCATCATCCATCCATCCATCATCCATCCATCCATCTATCATCCATCCATCCATCATCCATCCATCTATCATCCATCCATCCATCATCCATCCATCCATCTATCATCCATCCATCTATCATCCATCCATCCATCATCCATCCATCCATCATCCATCCATCCATCTATCATCCATCCATCTATCATCCATCCATCTATCATCCATCCATCTATCATCCATCCATCCATCTATCATCCATCCATCTATCATCCATCCATCTATCATCCATCCATCTATCATCCATCCATCCATCTATCATCCATCCATCCATCCATCATCCATCCATCCATCTATCATCCATCCATCCATCCATCATCCATCCATCCATCTATCATCCATCCATCCATCTATCATCCATCCATCCATCATCCATCCATCCATCCATCCATCCATCCATCATCCATCCATCTATCATCCATCCATCCATCATCCATCCATCCATCATCCATCCATCTATCATCCATCCATCCAATCTATCATCCATCCATCTATCATCCATCCATCTATCATCCATCCATCTATCATCCATCCATCCATCATCCATCCATCCATCTATCATCCATCCATCCATCATCCATCCATCCATCCATCCATCCATCATCCATCCATCTATCATCCATCCATCCATCATCCATCCATCCATCATCCATCCATCCATCATCCATCCATCTATCATCCATCCATCCATCATCCATCCATCTATCATCCATCCATCCATCATCCATCCATCCATCATCCATCCATCCATCTATCATCCATCCATCCATCATCCATCCATC
>NC_084591.1:9273760-9296260 GCF_033807715.1 Cololabis saira
TGGTTTCTTGACTTTAGGTCCTTGTCAGTGTTCTCGGTCTAAAGAACTACAAAGACTAAGAAGCTACTCGTTGCTATCGAGAACAGGACATCTAAGAGTTAAAAACCGTTTTAATTACCGCAAAAATTACATTTTACGCTCTCAAAAAACATCAGATCAAGTCTAAACCGGCTTTACACATGAATGTGGACTAAAAGGTGAAATGCCAGAAGTTTGTTAAATCAGCTGCAGCAGAGTGTCCTAATAAAGCCCCGGCCCCCCCAGGGCCCCCCCCGGAGCCCCCCCAGGCCCTGTACTGCACATCTGCTGCAGGAAGCCAAACAGAGCTTCTCTTTTATAACTCCAGTTTTATGTTGCCCACATCCAGAAGGGACTAGTTTTATCATGAAAAGGTTGTGTCTCCTGCCTGGTAGCATGTGCTCGCTGCAAAGGTCGGGTCCTGATAACGACGCGGCCGTCCTCACGAACGAGGAAAGGTCTCCCGGGAGAGTTCATAAGTTCCATGTTCACATTTAATTCCAATCTGGACCATCGGGTCACGCCACGAGAGCCAGGTTTCCACGGCAACCAGACAGTCAGGTCCCCCTTTCGGGTCACGGATAATACAGCAGATGGCTCCAGAATTTATGTAATGTCTGATCCGAAACCGTACGATCAATAGTCCGATCGGGTCACGAAGGGAGACGTGCAGCTAATCTGAGCTGTAGACTGATACCCCTTTTCCACCAAACTGGTTCCAGTGCTGGTTCTGGTTCACAACTCGTTCAACTTGGAACCAGCTGAGAACCGGTTTGTTTTTCTACAGCTCGGGTGCTAAGAGGAGCCACGTCATTACGTCGCTGCGTTGATGTGAAAGTTGCAGCAACAACAAGGTATCTGCTCTAATAGGACTTGGTCCATGTAGCACTAGGGCTGGGCGATATGGACCAAAAGTCATATCTCGATATTTTCTAGCTGAATGGCGATACTCGATATATATCGATATTTTTTCTGTGCCATAATTGGGGTTTCCCCCAAAGCATTATAGCATAGCATCTCTGTTAGCATCTCTGTTAGCTTCATCTTTTTCTGAGGCAAACCCTTAAAAAAACAGTCTGTTTTAATACAAAACCTCGTGCCAAATGTCACACAGGTTCCTTTATTCACAGAGGTCTGCACAATATCAAAATGTATAAAACAAATGAAATAAAAATAAACTGCCTGCATATATAGAATAAAAATGCTTCTTGAATAAAATAAAACAAATATTCCTTTCCTGCATAACAATTAAATTAAAATACACTGTGCAATTAATACAATGTAGACAGTAACAGGCAGACTTTTCCACATAGGTTGACAGTTGTGCAAATAACTGTCAATAACTAAATCTCAAATAAAACATTCAAGTCAATTTGTCACAAAATAAGCTATATCAAAATCATTAAAAAAAAAAAAAAATTAAATCGATATAAACAATATTGTTTCGTACCATATTGCGTTTGAAAATATATTGATATATATTAAAATCTCGATATATCGCCCAGCCTTACGTAGCACCTCTGTGGACTACATCGTAGTCGGTTCTTTCTTCTAGCCCAGCAAAGAGTTGGTGCTACCTTGGAACTGGTTCTTCTGACCCGGAGCCAGATCTTTGTCAGTGGAAACAGAAAGCCCGGTTCCAAACTCAGCACTGGCCCAGAACCAGCCCTGGAACCGGTTTGGTATTGATGTAAAGCACTTTGAATTACCTCGTGTTGAATTGTGCTCTACAAATAAACTTGCCTTGGTGGAAAACGGGTAAAAGAACCAGCCTGGAACCAGTTTGGTGGAAAAGGGGGTAAAAGAACCAGCCCTGGAACCTGTTTGGTGGAAAAAGGGGTAAAAGAACCAGCCTGGAACCAGTTTGGTGGAAAAGGGGGTAAAAGAACCAGCCCTGGAACCTGTTTGGTGGAAAAAGGGGTAAAAGAACCAGCCTGGAACCAGTTTGGTGGAAAAAGGGGTAAAAGAACCAGCCCTGGAACCAGTTTGGTGGAAAAGGGGGTAAAAGAACCAGCCCTGAAACCAGTTTGGTGGAAAAAGGGGTAAAACAACCAGCCTGGAACCGGTTTGGTGGAAAAAGGGGTAAAAGAACCAGCCTGGAACCGGTTTGGTGCAAAAGGGGTAAAAGGACCAGCCTGGAACCAGTTTGGTGGAAAAAGGGGTAAAAGAACCAGCCCTGGAACCGGTTTGGTTGGAAAAGGGGTAAAAGAACCAGCCCTGGAACCGGTTTGGTGGAAAAAGGGGTAAAAGAACCAGCCCTGGAACCGGTTTGGTGGAAAAAGGGGTAAAAGAACCAGCCTGGAACCGGTTTGGTGGAAAAAGGGGTAAAAGAACCAGCCCTGGAACCAGTTTGGTGGAAAAAGGGGTAAAAGAACCAGCCTGGAACCAGTTTGGTGGAAAAAGGGGTAAAAGAACCAGCCTGGAACCAGTTTGGTGGAAAAAGGGGTAAAAGAACCAGCCCTGGAACCAGTTTGGTGGAAAAAGGGGTAAAAGAACCAGCCCTGGAACCGGTTTGGTGGAAAAAGGTGTGAATGAGACCCTGCTACACATAGTTTCGTCTGCAGCCTCTGTTTGAACGTGGATCCAAGACAACGTTAGACTTCAGCTCAGGACAATGTTTGGCTGGACGGCAGGAGATCGGCCCTGCAGCCCAGCCGCGCTGCATAAACAACAACCTTTAGCATTCTGCTAAGAATGCTACACTCAACAACCGGCCAACGACTGAAACTTTAACTACGAAGAAAGCAGTTAATTCTGTTTAAATTATCAGAGTTATGTCTTTGGCCGACTGACCTGCTACGGTTAATGTTACGTGAATAAACAACATCTGATCGACTAGCTTTGCTAATCCATTGCTTGTTGGTCTAACTTGGCAGAAAAGCTCTTTTGTTTGGACGCGGCTGCCAGGAACGTTGATCGCTTGAGCTGCAACACCAGTAATTCACACGAACGCCCGAAGACAAAAGAAAAAGCCTCCCACAATCTGAGTTACGGAGGAAAATCTGCTGGAATTCAAATCATACCGCCTCATTCGCTATCCCATGTACGGCTAATTAGGTGTGTTTGGGTGGAGCCAGCCCCCAGTGGCCGGTCCGGGAACTGCAGCTCCACGTGTTGGCTTCAACCCAGAAAATGACCTATTAGTACTTCACTTGTCCCACCTATTTGTCCTTTTTCCAGCGTTGCACTGATCTGTCCAGACAGCGTGCAGCCTACGGTTTAAAAGAGGGCTTTTATTTTGTATGTCTTTGGTATTTTAGTTCATTAAGACCCCAGGAAAGGGCTTTTATTTTGCATTTCTGTGGCATTTCAGTTCAGGAAACTGTTAATAACTTTGATGCGATACCATAAGAGCTCTTTTCACAACCGTTTTTTTTTTTTTAAATCTGCGAGAAACTTTTTTTCCCCCAAAAGAGTAATAAAAAAAAAGCTAATTTTTCAAAGTGCATTCTGGGAAGACGTAAAAGCAGCTCCGCTAATGCAAGTCGCATGACAGGACGATAATGATAACGATGGACCGTATAAAAGGACGAGTCTGAGAGAAAGCCCTTCGGCCCGCGGGCTAATCCTTCCGGATGCTAGTCACGCTACTGTCAGCTTTGTTACGCTAAGCTAGCGTAAATCGAGCCTCAAATCCCACATCTGATCACATGAGCTGCTGGAATTACGTCTGAAACGGCATCATTAGAAAAATCTGCCAAGTCACATCAGAGGTGCATCTTAGGCCTTTTCCACGGTGAGCTAATTACGGGCCGGGAGGCCTGCCAGCGCCGCCAGAAAAGGCCTTTTGTTCCCGGGCTTTTATTTCGTATTTCTGTGGTATTTTAGTTAATTGAGACCCAGGAAATGGCTTTTATTTTGTATTTCTGTGTTGTTGTTTTTTTTCAGTTCATTGAAACCCCAGGAAAGGGCATTTATTTTGTATTTCTGTGGTATTTTAGTTCATTGAGACCCAGGAAAGGGCTTTTATTTTGTATTTCTGTGATATTTTCAGTTCATTGAGACCCAGGAAAGGGCTTTTATTTTATATTTCTGTGTTTTTTTCAGTTCATTGCAGGAAAGGGCTTTTATTTTGTATTTCTGTGGTATTTTAATTCATTGAGACCCAGGAAAGGGCTTTTATTTTATATTTCTGTGTTTTTTTTCAGCTCATTGCAGGAAAGGGCTTTTATTTTATATTTCTGTGTTTTTTTTCAGCTCATTGCAGGAAAGGGCTTTTATTTTGTATTTCTGTGGTATTTTAGTTAATTGCAACCCCAGGAAAGGGCTTTTATTTTGTATTTCTGTGGTATTTCAGTTCATCGAGACCCTAAAAAAAGGGTTTTTTCAGAGTAAGAGACTAGAGGAGTTACCTGCCCCCCCCCATATCCTCACCTTCCCCGAGGACTGGATCCCCTTGATCATGGCCAGGCAGACCATGGACCAGGCGGCCAGCAGGCACAGCGTCATCTTCCAGTTGAGGCCTCCGCCCTCGGAGATGCTGTCGGAGATGTCCAGGGCCTCGCGGTACCAGTAGTAGGTGGTGGCCGAGCTCTTCTCGCACTCGGGCACCACATCTGCGTCAGGACGGGTCAGAACGGGTTAGAATCGGTCAGAACCGGACTTACACAGCTGAGGATGCAATGCAACTCATAAACAAAGTTGGATACAAGCACCCAACCAACCAATTATTTATAGATTCAAATGAGCTTAAATTCAATGAACTGGTGGACTTCAAAACTGCACAGCTTATGTTCAAAATCAACAATAACATGCTGCCAGACTGTATTCAAAATATGTTCAATACACCAAACTGAGATGCTACAGTGGCAGCGGTGGATGTTTGGAATAAATTAGATATAGATTTGAAATTATGTAGAACCTTAACCTTATTTAAAAAAACATTGAAAAGAAGGATGATTTCTTTATATCAAATTAATGAGTGGTGATGCTGTTATGTTGAGTTGGGTATTTATTTAATTAGTGATTTGATTTGATTTTTTAAGGATGAAGGAAACATGTAGACTGCAGCTTTATTTTTAATTTTTTTTATTTCTTGAGGAAATTTTGTCATCCCCATGGAGGCAATTTGTTTTACTGTCAGTCTTTTTTCTTACTTCTTGCTTTCATTTCATTCATTTAATTAATCTTTTTGAGGGTAGGCAAATAATAAGCTTTGCTTCAGCCTACACCTTTTTCGGTCTAGATGGTATTTGTATATTGTAGATGTTTTGTAATGTTTTCTTTGAACAGTGTATTAGTTTTCTTGTTGTCATTTTTATTCTTTTTTTTTAGTGATGTCATGACTGAAATAAACTAAACTAAACTAAAAAAAAAAAAAGATAAGAACCCGTTTCCTGTGTCTCACATGTGCTGGTCTTGTTCTTGACCAGCGGACACTCGTGCCACGGCAGCGGCTGCTGGAAGGACTGGGAGAAGTAGAAGAGGCTCCAGCTGATGATGACATTGTAGTAGAGCGCCACGAAGAAGCAAACCTGGGGGAAAAGAGTCGCGTTAACGTCAGACGTTAGAGGGAAAAGAAAGTCCACTTGGACAAACGTCCTCAGTCCAGAGGAAACCGGTCCATCCCTGAAGATGGAAGTGAATCTTTCATCAACGCTAAATTATTTACAGACCGTTGAAACAAAGGTCTAATTATTCAGGGATGGTGACACAGAGGAGATCATTTGCTGGTTAACTACTGTTTAAGTGCTGGTTAACTGCTGGGTAATAGCTGGTTAACCAGCTGGTTAGCTGCTGGTCAGTTGCTGGTTAACTACTGTTTAAGTGGTGGTCAGCTGCTGGTTAACAGCTAGTTAGCTACTGGTCAGCTGCTGGTTAACAGCTAATCAGTTGCTGGTTAACTGCTAGTTAGCTGCTGGTTAACTGCTGGTTAGCTGCTTGTTAACTGCTGGTTAGCTGCTGGTTAACTGCTGGTTAGCTGCTGGTTAGTTGCTGGTCAGCTGCTGGTTAGCTGCTAGTTAGCTGCTAGTTAGCTGCTGGTTAACTGCTGGTTAGCTGCTGGTTAGTTGCTGGTTAAATACTGGTTAACTGTTGGTTAACTGTTGGTTAACTACTGGTTAACTGCTAGTTAGCTGCTGGTTAACTGCTGGTCAGCTGCTGGTTAGCTGCTAGTTAGCTGCTAGTTAGCTGCTGGTTAACTGCTGGTTAGCTGCTGGTTAGTTGCTGGTTAAATACTGGTTAACTGTTGGTTAACTGTTGGTTAACTACTGGTTAACTGCTAGTTAGCTGCTGGTTAACTGCTGGTCAGCTGCTGGTTAGCTGCTAGTTAGCTGCTGGTTAACTGTTGGTTAGCTGCTAGTTAGCTGCTGGTCAGTTGCTGGTTAACTAATGTTTAAGTGCTGGTTAACTACTGGTTAACGTCTAATTAGCTGCTGGTTAGGTGCTTTTTGGCTAATGGTTAGCTGCTGGTTAGCTGTTTGTCCGTCGCTGGTCAACCGCTGGTTAACTGCTGGTTAGGTACTGGTTAGCTGCTGGTTATCAGCTGGTTAGGTGCTGGTTAGCTGCTGGTTAGCTCCTAGTAAGGTGCTGGTTAACTACTGGTTAACTGTTGGTTAACTACTGGTTAACTGCTAGTTAGCTGCTGGTTAACTGCTGGTCAGCTGCTGGTTAGCTGCTAGTTAGCTGCTAGTTAGCTGCTGGTTAACTGCTGGTTAGCTGCTGGTTAGTTGCTGGTTAAATACTGGTTAACTGTTGGTTAACTGTTGGTTAACTACTGGTTAACTGCTAGTTAGCTGCTGGTTAACTGTTGGTTAGCTGCTAGTTAGCTGCTGGTCAGTTGCTGGTTAACTAATGTTTAAGTGCTGGTTAACTACTGGTTAACGTCTAATTAGCTGCTGGTTAGGTGCTTTTTGGCTAATGGTTAGCTGCTGGTTAGCTGTTTGTCCGTCGCTGGTCAACCGCTGGTTAACTGCTGGTTAGGTACTGGTTAGCTGCTGGTTAGCTCCTAGTAAGGTGCTGGTTAACAGCTGATACGTTGCTGGTTAACTGTTGGTTAACTGCTGGTTATCAGCTGGTTTACTGCTGGTCAGCTACTGGTTAACTGCTGTTTAGCTGGTGGTTAACCGCTGGTCAGTTGCTGGCGATACAACCTTGTAGGTGAGCTACTGATCTGGAGAAAGTTAGGGAAAGACATCAGAGAAACTTCAGCTGCTGCTGTTTTCATGTCCTATTAAAATTATTTTTGTCCTCAGCCTCGTTGCTGACGGTTGTTCCTGGAAAGGAACCCTGAGCAGTTTTTCTACACGACGGTTGTCTCAGGACGTCCCCGGTGCTGAACGTTAAACTGGGCGTCAACTTGAATATTTAAAGAGTATAATATAATCTGAGTCTAGACCTCGAGCACAGTTGCACCACTTATTATCGCTTATAAAACGTATGTTTATGACACAAGACACCAAACTGGCTCCTACTTGTAAATCCACAGCAGCTTCCTCCACTGCATCAGCATGGAGACGGATCACCGCGCCGTCACCCCCCTTTCCTGCCCTGACTGACTCACCACGCAGCTGGCGAAGCCGATGCCCCCCAGCCGGGGGCTGATGTAGTTCCACACCCCGATGCTGCCCCGGCGGATCCGCTGGCCCACCGCCAGCTCCAGGAAGAACAGCGGGATGCCGATCAGGATCAATAGGATCAGGTAGGGCACCAGGTACGCTCCTGTCAATCAAACCCACACAGGAAACAGCGTCAGACCCCTCCCTGGAACTAATAGGCTGCGTCCGAAATTGCATCCTTCCACCCTAATGAGTAGCAAAAACAGTATGTGAGATCTTTTAGTGCGTCCGAAACATTAGTACGTACTCAATAGTAGCTCTATCCATACTCATTCTGGAGAATTTTTTTAGTGTGGATTGATGGACACTAGCCGAACAGAAACTTCCCACAATGCAATGTAGCAGCGTTTGGTTGCTAAGTGATACATATATGTCATAAGTATAATATTAAGTATAATAATATTATTATATTATATTAATATTAGAATATTCGTATATAATAATATTATATAATGTCATCTTGTTTCGGCCAGAATAAACGGGAAAGAGCGGAGCGCTGCTACCGCTGCTGTGACTGGACACTGGTCACTTCCTCCCAACGGCAGGAAGTGACGTGTGGCTCTGAGTAGTACCAGAGACGTTCTATAAATGAGACAGCCCTACGGTTCAGTTTCCTGTATCTGTGTCACGTGGGTTTCCCCACTGCCCCGTCCCTTTAGGAGACTAACAGCAGGTCCTGAGTCTATTGAGTCCTATGGGAAAAGTGAACGTGAGCACAGATTATTACCAATTCCTTCGCCCCATAGTAACCTAAGTAAATATGGGACCCATTTTTCAAAAACCACAAACGTTCTGAACATTCTGACACCAAAATTGCAATTTTCAGACCGACAGATTAGAAGAAAATGAACTTTGTTTGAGACCTGTCTCTGTCTGAGCAACACACTCTCGCGAGATTTGGCTCTCATAGCTAATATAATATAATATAATAATAATACATCACTGCAGAACTGCCAAAGTCGTTTTCCCATCGGATAAAATGAAGTTTAAAACTAAAATAAAACTTGCTTCTTTGCTTAATAATACTGTTATTGTTATTATTTAAAGGAGCATGAGGCTCCTTTTAAGAAATGAGACTCTCTAGCGCCACCCTTCGCCACGACGGCCGTTGGGAGTACTGCAGCCAACAGCGAAGCCGGCACGGGAGAACGCGCATGCAGCGTCATGTGACGTCACATCCGCAGGACAGCGCGGGAAATTCGGCCCCACAATTGCAGCACATTTTGCAGCACACAGCCTGTTCAAGGCAACGGACGGATACACTAGAGGGCTCATTCTTTTTCGTTTGGAAACGCTTCATCTGACATTATTACTAGAAAACTTAAAACGTATACGAATTTTTTTCATAAATCCTGCCTCAAGCTCCTTTAAGTCTTTTTGGAAGAAAGTTGTACTGTATCTAGTGTTGTATGTTCCAAAACGATGTGGGGAGAGGGGCGACCACGCCCACTTAGGAGACCGGAAGTGTATACCATTTCATACCATTGGCACTAACGGTAATGCGCTATCTTCTGTATAGAGTATCTTTGGTAGTACGTCCGAATTAATGCACACTACTGATATTTACTCAAAAGTGTGCCGAACTTAAGTATACTTTTTGAGTATATACTGTTTAGTATGGCATTTCGGACGCACTGATAGTCTAGGGCAGGGGTCTTCAACCTTTTTTAGCCCAGGAACCCCTTGGATGAGAGAAAAACAGAGCAGGGACCCCCGCTTGTAATTCTTATTTATTCCCTTTTTTTTAATGTGTGTGTAAAGTTTTAAACCTGGCTTAGAATAACACCGTGTCCTAACTGCCTGCGAGCGTCCGACTATCGCGTCGCACTGCGTGACATTGGACGCTCTCTGTCCACACTGAATCTGTTATTATGCAGTTCTGTTATTAATTGTTGTTCAACTCTAACAGGCCATACTATTGTGCTGAACTTGCTAACTACCCTCCCTCAACGGTTTAACAGTAGCTAGAGTACATTAACAGAAGCTAACGGAATTAACGTCTGCTCAGCATCCTGACAAAACACACAAAAATAATGGTCAGAAACTTCCATCTCTCTGTCCATCTCCCTCCAGCAGCTGCCACTTTATTGAGGTTTTTGTAGTGAAATGAGGAGGAATCATAGATATAACTTCTCATTTCAACTAACTGGATCAGCCGTTCCTCATCGGTGACCGTTTCATCCTACAGCGCTTTCAACCGGCTTTCAACGCGAGCGACAGGAAGAAAATAGAAGCAGGGCGTCCGACAAATGATCAGCTCAAAACGGCGTGTCGCTGCGTTGCGCTGCGCAGCGTTACGTTGCTCGCGGCCAGTTAGGACAGTCCAATAGAAAATAAAGCAATGGCATTGATTTTGTCGCTGACGCTCACTCGCATCACATGCAGTTAGGACACGGTGTAACTCTGCCGGTCGGAGCTTCCGCCATTTTTTCGTAGCGGTGTATCGCGTCATTCAGGCAGCCAATCAGCACAAAGCCTCATTATCATAGCCCCGCCCACTCAGAATCCTGCATAGATAATGAGGTTAGAGAATGGGAAGATAAAGACATGGCCCAGAGGCTGAATTTCTAATTTATTTAGCAAAAACAATCAAAAGCTTGTTTTTAAGACATTCAAGGCCTGTTTAAAATAGGTATTAGATGCCATAATAGGTCCCCTTTAATGTGTCAAGTTTTAAGCTTGGCTTATAATAACTTTTGAATGTGTTTTATTCTGCTTATATTACCTTATTAACCAATTCCTGACTGGATTATTAGCTACATGTGTTTACGGTTGATGAAACTTTGGCCTCGTCAGACGCGGAAGGAGTAACGTTAGGCCAAGCTGTAACGTTACAATCTCGAGCTTTAAGCTTCGTTATTGTCACAAATTTATCCATCAGGTCGAACTAGCGTTAAATATGAAATAGCCAAGTCAATTTCGCAAACAAATTTTCTTTTCTTTAATAGCTAGCTAGCTCGTTTTTCCGCTCTAAAGTTGAGATTAGTCACATGACTCACGTCATTGTTCAGTTATTGTCAAAAGTAGATTATTATCGCCTGTCAATCATATATATATACATATATATATATATATATATATATATATATATATATATATATATATATATATATATATATATACATACATACATACATACATATATATATATATATATATATATATATATATACATATATATACATATATATATAAATACACGTATATACATATATGTACCATATATGAACCAACCACAACAATGATTTTTATTATCTATAGGGTCTCCTATTAGTGAAATTGGATGTTGTGGTTTTTGATTTTTGGGGGGAAAATTAGTTTTTTTGGCTCGTCTTTATAAACTACTCCAAACCCTGAAAAGGGGCCAAATTGGGCCAATTGGTTCGAATAGGGGAAAAGTGAGGAAAAAAAGCCCATAACTTGAGAATGCTCACTCTTTTCTGCATCAAACCTGCTGAGGTATGAACCAGGTGTCTGTCCACCATCATCAAACTGTCAGAAAATAATTTACCTGAGAAAATAGTGAAATATAGCACTGTAATCATACCTTTAGTTTAGGCGGAAATTGCACTTTTTTGGTAATAACAACATATAGGACTCCTTCACTTTTCTCTCATTTATCAGAAAAACATAAATCCCTATAAAATATACTATTACTTAGTTGTCTTGAATGCTATTGAATAACCAGTGGTTTTATGGAGATATCTGGTACAGTTCTCTTGAAAATGAGATTTCTTTAGACACAGCCCCTCTCTGAAACAGTCAAATTAAGTCATTCTGAATGGAGGATTAGTGGCATAATAGCCTATAAGTTAAGTATGATTGTAATCATATTTGGAGAGGGGAATGCCAGGTGGCTGAACTACATCACCAGATAGTCAGAATTTGATTATATATATTATGTCATCAGAGGGGGGCGGGGTTTCCTTAGCCCCGCCCAGATCCGGCCCCCGTGGGAGGGACAATACCCAGGAAACACGTCTATACGTCCAGATGTTGTTTCAAGCGGCTTCCAGACATGTTCTAATATTAAACATCTATTTGTGGTTAGTTCTCAGTCCTCAGTTCTCTCTGGTGGAACCAGCTTTGATATCAGTCGACATCAAACCCCCCGCTGGTCTCATTGTGTTTGAAAACTCCCAACAGCTTCCTCCCAGATACTTTGATATCACATCAATACAACCAGAAGCTTTATGTCCCCCCCCCCCTTCATTTATACAGTAGCCACAGCCTGTTTAACCCACCGGGACGTCACCTGTACGTCTCTGAGAGGGGTTTCTGCAGTACTTTGAAGCCCGGACACAAGTCATGGCCCTATTGTACCCCTTTTCCACCAAACCGGTTCCAGGATCTGGTTCTGGTTCTGGTTCTGGGCTAGTGCTGAATTTGGAAACAGGTTTTCTGTTTCCACTGACAAAGAACTGACTCCGGACCAGAAGAACCGGTTCCAAGGTAGCACTAACTCTTTACTGGTCTAGAGCAGGACTCGGCAACCCGTGGCTCTTTAGCGCCGCCCTAGTGGCTCTTGGAGCTTTTTCAGAAATGTTTGACCTTTTTTTTTCCTTTTTTTCTTCTTTTTTTCCTTTTTTCTTCTTTTTTTCCTTTTTTGCTCGTTTTCTTCCCTTTTCCTTTCCTCTTTAATCTTGACATTTCGACTTTTTTCTCGAAATTTCTACTTTTTTATCAACATTCCGACTTTTTTCTTGACTTTTTTCTCGAGATTATACTTCAACATTAATCCCGCCATTTCGACTTTTTTCTCGACATTTCGACTTTTTTCTCGAAATTTTGACTTTTTTCTCGACATTTCGACTTTTCTCTCAACATTTCGACTTTTTTCTCGAAATTTTGACTTTTTTCTCGACATTTCAACTTTTCTCTCAACATTTCGACCTTTTCTCAACATTTCAACTTTTTTCTTGACATTTCGACTTTTTTCTCAACATTTCGACTGTGCATAATGTGCATAATGAAAAAAAAATCTCCCCCTAGTTCTAACTAATATAGAAACATGCAGCATGTGTTGTCTTCATTCTAAGGCTTATACAAGACTTTTCATTTTTTGCGGCTCCAGACATATTTGTTTTTTGTGTTTTTGGTCCAATACGGCTCTTTCAACATTTTGGGTTGCCGACCCCTGGTCTAGAGGAAAGAACGGAGGGGGCGGAGTTATTAAAACCAACGGCAATAGCAAAACTGGGAAACAGAGACATTTTCAAATAAGGCCACGTTTACACATAGCCGGGTATTTACAAAAACTGATATTTCCCCCTCTACGTTTTGAAAAATACCATCATTTACCCACATTAATACGCTGTTAAGGTGCTATGAGCAGCCAAACCTACAGGGGGCAGTGTAACGAGAAGCATAAAGTTATGCTAGCCAATCAGAATCCAGGAAAAAAACATCAACAAATTACACAAGTAACTTCCAGTTACTTCCAAGATGAACGAGAGTCTTTCGTTTGGAGTGACAGAGAAGTGGAGTTACTTTTGAGTGTGACTTTAGAATATAAAACAGGTAAAATACAAGAAAATATTGACGGTGGCCAAACAAATTGTAAACGCAGGTCGCACTCATGACGCTGGTGACGTTTCTGTTGCATAATGTGACGTTCTGAAGCCTAAATGTCCGTTTCTCTCCGTTTACAAGCAAACGTGAAGACAGATTTAGCAAATCTCCACTTTGGCCAGAGTTTTCAGAAATTATTGTTTTTGGTGACTTTGAGCTTCGTTTTGGTGTGAAAACGCATGAAAACACCACCGTTTTTGCTACGTGTAAATGGGGCCTAAGAATGAATCTGGATGCAGCAAAGCATCATGGGTCTGAGGAGGAGACGACCTGTCTTTTAGAGATGTGTCCACGGAGGAGCTACGTGGACCAAGTCCTGTTAGAGCAGATACCTGGTTGTTGCTGCAACTTTCACGCAAACGCAGCGACGTAACTGACGTTTGCAACGATGTAATGACGTGACTCCACTTAGCACCCGAGCTGTGGAAAAACAAACCGGTTCTTAGCTGGTTCTAGGTTGAACGAGTTGTGAATCGGAACCAGCACTGGAACCAGTTTGGTGGAAAAGGGGTATTGGACCCGGGACGCCATAGCTACTGAATAAGACTGCCAGAGCTCCATTAGCTCCTTATTCACAGTTCAGATCTCAAAATTACCAACAATGCAAAGTGCAAAGCAGCAAAGGTGATGACAGCTAACTGTTAGCCGCGCTAGCTGCCAATCAAAAGCCCTTAAATAGACATCAATATTTGACTTTATTTCATTTTACTAGAACACGTAACCCAACTGTTATGCTACTGATGTTAAAGTACTTTTACTATTTATAACAGTTTCTCTACTGACCACTAGGGTCCAGATCCAGACCTGCAGGTCCTCTACAGACCACTAGGGTCCAGATCCAGACCTGCAGGTCCTCTACAGACCACTAGGGTCCAGATCCAGACCTGCAGGTCCTCTACAGACCACTAGGGTCCAGATCCAGACCTGCAGGTCCTCTACAGACCACTAGGGTCCAGATCCAGACCTGCAGGTCCTCTACAGACCACTAGGGTCCAGATCTATCAGTTAGCTTGTCTCCATTGACCTTGGTGTTCAAATGTTAAATTTTATAGCAGAAATAAACATATTTATTGTCTTGGTCTCCATGGTAACGGTACTGAATGTGTTTTTGTCCGTATCTGTTAAAATTACATAAAACTAGAAAAAAGGTTTCTTTACTAACAGAGTGAAACTATTCATGTTTTGAGGACAATACATGTCGTTGTGCCGGACGACTAAAGCGGGACGGAAATGTTCAAACGCTGCTTTGATGTGGATCAGCTGAAAGAGCCAGGACTCCTAGTTCCAGTTCTACTAGTCCTGGTTTCAGTTCTACTAGTCCTGGTTTCAGATCTACTAGTCCTGGTTTCAGGTCTACTAGTCCTGGTTTCAGTTCTACTAGTCCTGGTTTCAGTTCTACTAGTCCTGGTTTCAGTTCTACTAGTCCTGGTTCCAGTTCTACTAGTCCTGGTTCCAGTTCTACTAGTCCTGGTTCCAGATCTACTAGTCCTGGTTTCAGGTCTACTAGTCCTGGTTTCAGTTCTACTAGTCCTGGTTTCAGTTCTACTAGTTCTGGTTTCAGGTCTACTAGTCCTGGTTTCAGGTCTACTAGTCCTGGTTCCAGTTCTACTAGTCCTGGTTTCAGCTCTACTAGTCCTGGTTTCAGTTCTACTAGTCCTGGTTCCAGTTCTACTAGTCCTGGTTTCAGCTTAACTAGTCTTGGTTTCAGTTCTACTAGTCCTGGTTTCAGCTCTACTAGTCCTGGTTTCAGCTCTACTAGTCCTGGTTTCAGATCTACTAGTCCTGGTTTCAGTTCTTTAGTCCTGGTTTCAGTTCTACTAGTCCTGGTTTCAGTTTTACTAGTCCTGGTTTCAGTTCTACTAGTCCTGGTTTCAGGTTTACTAGTCCTGGTTTCAGTTCTACTAGTCCTGGTTTCAGTTCTACTAGTCCTGGTTTCAGTAACTAGTCCTGGTTCCAGTTCTACTAGTCCTGGTTTCACTTCTACTAGTCCTGGTTTCAGTTCTACTAGTCCTGGTTTCAGTTCTACTAGTCCTGGTTTTGGCTCTACTAGTCCTGGTTTCAGTTCTACTAGTCCTGGTTTCAGGTTTACTAGTCCTGGTTTCAGTTCTACTAGTCCTGGTTTCAGTTCTACTAGTCCTGGTTTCAGTAACTAGTCCTGGTTCCAGTTCTACTAGTCCTGGTTTCAGGTTTACTAGTCCTGGTTTCAGCTCTACTAGTCCTGGTTTCAGTTCTACTAGTCCTGGTTTCAGGTTTACTAGTCCTGGGTTTAGTTTCTACTAGTCCTGGTTTCATCTCTACTAGTCCTGGTTTCAGTTCTACTAGTCCTGGTTTCAGTAACTAGTCCTGGTTTCACTTCTACTAGTCCTGGTTTCAGTTCTACTAGTCCTGGTTTCAGCTCTACTAGTCCTGGTTTCAGCTTAACTAGTCTTGGTTTCAGTTCTACTAGTCCTGGTTTCAGTTCTACTAGTCCTGGTTTCAGTTCTACTAGTCCTGGTTTCAGCTTAACTAGTCTTGGTTTCAGTTCTACTAGTCCTGGTTTCAGTTCTACTAGTCCTGGTTTCAGGTTTACTAGTCCTGGTTTCAGCTCTACTAGTCCTGGTTTCAGGTTTACTAGTCCTGGTTTCAGTTCTACTAGTCCTGGTTTCAGCTTAACTAGTCTTGGTTTCAGTTCTACTAGTCCTGGTTTCAGTTCTACTAGTCCTGGTTTCAGCTTAACTAGTCTTGGTTTCAGTTCTACTAGTCCTGGTTTCAGTTCTACTAGTCCTGGTTTCAGTTCTACTAGTCCTGGTTCCAGTTCTACTAGTCCTGGTTTCAGTTCTACTAGTCCTGGTTTCAGTTCTACTAGTCCTGGTTTCAGTTCTACTAGTCCTGGTTTCAGTTCTACTAGTCCTGGTTTCAGTTCTACTAGTCCTGGTTTCAGCTCTACTAGTCCTGGTTTCCTTTCTACTAGTCCTGGTTTCAGGTTTACTAGTCCTGGTTTCAGGTTTACTAGCCCTGGTTTCAGTTCTGCTAGTCTTGGTTTCAGTTCTGCTAGTCCTGGTTTCAGTTCTACTAGTCCTGGTTTCAGATCTACTAGTCCTGGTTTCAGTTCTACTAGTCCTGGTTTCCTTTCTACTAGTCCTGGTTTCAGGTTTACTAGTCCTGGTTTCAGGTTTACTAGCCCTGGTTTCAGGTTTACTAGCCCTGGTTTTAGTTCTGCTAGTCCTGGTTTCAGTTCTACTAGTCCTGGTTTCAGTTCTACTAGTCCTGGTTTCAGCCTGTCATAAACCCTATCGATGACATCACAGAGTTGATGTCTAACCTGCTTCGCTCCTTCAGGGACTTATTTACTTCCATGAATCCCGTTGAGACCTTTCCTCCGACAGCAGACTCTCTCTCCGGGCCGGCAGACCCGTCTGAGACGGTCTCCTTTAATCAGCTTTAGCTAATCCCCCCGTGGGAAGCGCGGCACCTTATCACCTTCCTGGAAAACACACCTGAAGGTTTTATCCAGTTGATGCGGCGGGTCGTTATCAACGCCGTCGAGGCTCAGAGGTTCCAACATGCCGTTGGTTATAAAAGATAATCAGTTAACGCACTTTTATCATGTGCATCAGCTGAGGTCGCAGCTGTCAATCAAATTCACCTCAACCTGCATGAGGTCGGGACTTTACTGTCCATCTTTACTGTCCGAACCAACTCTTCACCAGTAGTTCTGCAGCCATCTGTCTTGTTTCACAAAGGAGCATCCAAGAGTCATCATATAACCCCCCCACCAAGTCAGGGTCGCCTCGGTACGTTCTGTACCGGTGGATAGGGCTGGGCGATATATCGAGATTTTAATATATATCGATATATTTTCAAACGCGATATGGTACGAGACAATATCGTTTATATCGATTTAAATTTTTTTTCTTTTTTTATGATTTTGATATAGCTTATTTTGTGACAAATTGACTTGAATGTTTTATTTGAGATTTGCACAAATGTTTTGTTATTTGCACAACTGTCAACCTCAGTGGAAAAGTCTGCCTGTTACTGTCTACATTGTATTAATTGCACAGTGTATTTTAATTTAATTGTTATGCAGGAAAGGGATATTTGTTTTATTTTATTCAAGAAGCATTTTTATTCTATATATGCAGCCAGTTTATTTTTATTTCATTTTTTTTATACATTTTGATATTGTGCAGACCTCTGTTAATAAAGGTACCTGTGTGACATTTGGCACGAGGCTTTGTATTAAAACTTTTAAGGGTTTGCCTCAGAAAAAAATGAAGCTAACAGAGATGCTATGCTATAATGCTTTGGGGGAAACCCCAATTATGGCACAGAAAAAATATCGATACATATCGAGTATCGCCATTTAGCTAGAAAATATCGAGATATGACTTTTGGTACCGGCATCATATAACCCCCCCCCCCCACGCCAAGTCAGGGTCGGCTCGGTACGTTCTGTACTGGGGGATATGGCTGCAAAGATACCAGCATCATTACAAGTCTTGAGGAATCTGTTGTTAAAAATATTGAATTTAAGAGTCTATGAAGGGTTAAGAAGTGTTTTTTTTTTATTTATATCTCAGTTTCAGACCCAGTCACGACGACCTCGTGCCCGCGTGGTATTTCTGTTGCGTAACGAGCAACAGAAATACCGAGTAAATCCCCCACCAAACATTCCTGACACCCGAAACAGACGGACAAAGAGGAAAAAAAAAGAAAAAAGTGCACAACCGTCAAACAAAGAACAAAGAATTAGGAGCGAATCGTATTCAGCAAACGTAAGAAGAACTTTTTTTGTCCTCGTCCTGCACAACTGGGGCGCAGAAAAGGTGGGGGGGGGGTAAAGGAGACGGATTATAGGGGCCCATGATTGAAGGGGGCCCAGAGAGACCCCCAACGATGATTAAATAGTACAGAAAAAGTATTAAGTTCTGCTTCAATGATGAGAAGTCATATATGACGAGTTTGTATTTGGATGGTCTTTTGGGGTTTTTTCACTGATATTTTTTTCTCTCCACTGATTATATTTTTTCTTAAATATTTTTTATATTGCTAGTTTTTTATGGAACAGTTTATTTCCTATTTAAGAATCAGTGTTGCAGCAAATAAATTAATCAAAATGAATTCCTATTATTAGTATTCAGAGTGCTCAGTTCCTCCTCTACTGCCATCAGACTGTACAACAAGGCCTGCTCTCAGTAGCCAGTGGACTATAAGATGTGCAATAATATCACATGTCCAATAATATATATAAGATGTGCAATATCTGTCAATCTACCTCACAACACTCCACCTGCTTTTCTGCACTGTTTAACTGTATATACTGTTCATATCCTGTTTATACATATTTTATACGTATCTTTTTGTATTTTTTATATATTTTTTATTTCTGACTTTTCGGCCTTTCTACCCCTCCCCTATATGTGTGTACTGCTGACGACAAATAAGTTTCCCCACTGAGGGAGAAAATAAAGGATATCTTATCTTATCTTATCTTACTGTACAACCGTCATGTTGTTCTTCTTTCACAAATATGGTAATAATACTCAAAAATACTACTAAGTACCTTTCGTCAACGAAAATTATGACTAAATATCGTAAATATCGTCGTCAACGAACCTTTATCACCTGAGGAAAACGAGACGCGACGCAACGAAAATGCTGGTCATGTGACGATAACGATAATTAAATATATAATGCAATATCGTCGACGAATAAAAACGAGACTAAAATGTAGATTACAAAATAAAAACTCTGCTAAAATGTATCTTCATTTTCATCGACCAAAACGAGACGAAATGTTCTAACAAAGATCCTTAATGTCCATGTTTAAGTAGTTTAGTCTTTAAACCAGTTTAGTCTTTGGTTTAGATCTTTGGATCCACTTTCCTACATAGACTTGGAAAAGAAAACCCAATGTGTCGTGGAAAAAGAAAAAGACGGGGAGGAATGTGGAAAATGCGGCACTTTCCTTTTCGCGGTAAGTGGCGTGAAAAAATCAGATGATACGCTGACGATGTGATGATGTACATGTCGACGTACATCAACGTAGGACGAGCTGTGATCATGAACCGGATCTAGAAATAACCCGCAATGTCAAGTATGAAGAGTTCCACAATTTTACTGGATTATTATGGGATGTTTCCAAACGATTTACTGGATTACTGGATTTACTGAAACTCTGGGACACTAAATGCAGGATATGAAAGTGAAACTCTTCCTGTTTAACATGCAGAAAGAATCATTGCTCTGTTTTATTTGGTTGTAATTGTACATTTTCACAATCGATATGCTAACTCACCGCCGCCGTTCTTCTGGCACAGGTAGGGGAAGCGCCACACGTTGCCCAGGCCTACGGAGAAGCCCACCTGGGCCAGGATGTACTGCAGCTTGCTGTTCCAGGCCGGCCGCTCCTCCTCCTCGCCGTCCGAGCCCCCGCCCTCCTCTGCGTCGTCGCTAACCTTGGCTCCGCCCCCATTGCCGTCGACGATCAGCGAGCTCTTCTTGAAGGAATCGTCGCAGGCGTCTTCGTTGGAAAGCAGGTCCCGTACGGACTCCGTGACATCGTCGTCAAGCTCTCTCTTGACGGCCTTGCTGTTTTTGGGCATTTGATAGATCAAGCGGGGGGCGTGGGGGGGGGCTGGAAGGGGGCGGGGCCTGCGTCTCGGAGAAAAGTCACTTTTTGTCGGGGGGGAAAGTTGTGCAAAAGATGCAGGTCTGAGGCGTTCGGGTTCAGGTTTCCGTGTGGTTTTATACAGTTTTTAGGAGTTGAGTAAAGGCGAAGGGGGTTATTTCCTCATTATCACCAAATATCTGCAGAGAAAAACAAAGAAAAGTTGCAGAAAGTACACAGCAAATAGAGGGTCTGCATTGACGTCACTTCCCCACTGGACCAGCCCCCTTACTCGCACTGAGTGGCAAAACATCAGCAAAAATGGCTGTAACTAGTGGAGAAGACGGGATAATAGCCGATTATTGGCTTAAATTAAAGGCAGTTGGACTTGACAGTGACCCGTACAGTTACCCCAAGAACCAGTGGTCCATGGACATCAATATTTGGCCACGAATCCAGTTTACTGATATTTATATGTACTTAATTTCTACGCCGGGGAAATACACGAAGCAAAGCTTGAAGGCTTACAAAAGTCTTGACGCTTGGTCCTACTTCAAGGCAGGATTTGTTGGTGAAATTAAAGTGATGAGGACACCGAACTTTATGATTTGACCGTTTAACGTTAGCTACCCAAAAATCCAACATTACCTGAGACAAAATGGGAACTGCAAATCCACGTTTCGGTGTCTGGAATCAAGTTGTTTCTGCGAATTGCAGCGATCCATTTGTCTCTCTTAAGCTTATTTTTCGTCAGTCTGTAAAACAATAACTCCGATTTCTTGCTAAATCTATGAGTACAGTCGATCGCACAACAGCTCTTTCACATTTTAGATGTTTTCTAGTTGCTCAAACTGAAAGTTTACACTGCCACTCAGTCTTTCTGCCACTCAGTGGGAGTTATGGTTCTGCGTCAAAACGACGTCGTGCCTATGGCATGTGGTATGCGTCGACGCGTTCCACACGCCGTCTCTGACGTGCACTTCCCGAAAATTGTAACTACGCGTCGAGGCGACGCAGACAAAACGCAGACGAGAGGGCTGTGATTGGTTTGCTTGGAAGCAACGCATTTCCGGTTTGAAGCAGTCTTGAACTTTCAGCGCTCTTTTCTTCGTGTATGTGTGATTTTTTTTGTTTTGGTTTTTTGCACAATAGTTGTCCTTATCTCTTTGGTTCACTGTGACCGGAAAAAGTCGGATAAACCATTCAGGAAAAGATTGCGAATTAGCGGTCACGGGGGGTACTGCACCGCGGCGAAATGGAGTGACGGAGAAGTCCGAAGGGTTCTCGACGGCGTCACGGCGACGGCGTGTGCACTGCGTCGATTTGACGCAGAACCTTAACTCAAGCTTAACGCGCTGTGAATTCGCATCTGTGACGTCATGCGCATTCCCTCCCGGACATCGTTTTTCTCCCGTCAGAAACGCTAAAATCGCAGTTACAAATCTTTCAGAACTGAGCACCACCCTGCTCCTCTTTAGGAAACTACATTTCATTTCCCATTTTTAGAGATATTTACATGAAGTATTCACTTTTTTGGCAGAAATGCCTTCTCTCTGGTTACATCCCTCCATCTCTCTGATTTGTTGTTCCGAGTTTGTTCCCGTTGTCGCCGCTAACCTCGCGAGAACCAGCCAGTGACAGTTCAGTTTGGAGAGACACAGGAATGCTGTTTAAAAATGATTATATTGTAAAACGGGACATTTACGAGAAAAAGACGTAGCTGGTACCCCTGGTACCCCTCTCGTTCACATACACCTTTTCCACCAAACCGGTTCCAGGGCTGGTTCTGGTTCTGGTTCTGATTCTGGGCCAGTGCTGAGTTTGGAACTGGACTTTCTGTTTCCACTGACAAAGAACTGGCTCCGGTCCAGAAGAACCGGTTCCAAGGTAGCACCGACTCTTTGCTGGGCTAGAGGAGAGAACCGCTTACGTAAGCAGAGGGGGTGGAGTTATTCAGACCAACGGCAACAGCAAGACTGGGAGACGGAGACATTTTCAAATAAGAATGAATCTGGATGCAGCAAAGCATCATGGGAGGAGGAGGAGACAACCTGTCTTTTAGAGATGTGTCCACGGAGGAGCTACATGGACTAGGGATGGACGGTATGGACTAAAAAATGTATCACGATAATTTCTGGCATTTATCCCGATAACGATAGAAATTACGATAAAAAAAATACCAATTCAACTCCACCTTTGTAACTATAAATCTATTTCACTCTCAGATCCGCCATGTTTGTTACACAAAAACGTCATCAACGGGTATTTATCCTTTTTTCTTTCTTTCTTTCTTTCTTTCTTTCTTTCTTTCTTTCTTTCTTTCTTTCTTTCTTTCTTTCTTTCTTTCTTTCTTTCTTTCTTTCTTTCTTTCAGGTTCATTTCCTTCCTTCCTTCCTTCCTTCCTTCCTTTCTTCCTTCTTTTTTCCCTTCCTTCCTTCTTTCCTCCTGCTCTCTCCTTCCTTCTTCCCTTCCTCTTTTCTCCCTCCCTCCCTCCCTCCCTCCCTCCCTCCCTTCCTTCCTTCCTTCCTTCCTTCCTTCCTTCCTTCCTTCCTTCCTTCCTTCCTTCCTTCCTTCCTTCCTTCCTTCCTTCCTTCCTTCCTTCCTTCCTTCCTTCCTTCCTTCCTTCCTTCACGTACGTTGTGCGTGGATTTAACGCAGAACCATAAATCAGCTTTACACAAAACCTCATCAAGGGGAATTTATCGTTTTTACCGTGAGATGACAAATTCATACCGTGGGGAATTTTTTTGACGGTATATCGTG
>NC_084591.1:9301260-9369221 GCF_033807715.1 Cololabis saira
GACCTCCCAAGGTGTCACTGTTGTATCTTCTCTTTTAGGGTTTGAACATCCAGTTATAATCTGTGTGAGACGTCAAATACAACCTCAGAACTTTTTTTCACTCTGGTTTTAGTTATTTCACAACCAAGTCAAATGAAATAATAATAAAAGTTAAATTAAAAAAGTAGGAATATTCATGTGAGTCGCACGTTGCTGCTAATAATCGATTTCATTGATGATTTTGATCATCAGCAGATGTGAAAACCTCTTCAAAAGAGTATCCAGGTGTGTTAACACAATGCCAAGAGGGAAAGACATCATCATCTATCTTAGAGAAGCAGTTCTGCAGCGTGAAACTAGTCCCAAAGTCCTCTAGCAGAATAACCAGCCTCCAACACCCCCCTCCACCTCAGAAAAGGAATGAATAGTAAATGTTACTGATTTAAATTGGACTGAATTTGGAGACGAAACCTGAATTTTAAATATTAAAGATTGAAATGACATTATTTACCATTATAGTAATCAGATAACACCGTATATCAGCATCACTGAAACGGACCTGATGGACCACAAAAACAGTGGTCTTGAGACCAACACGTCTACCTCACAGGCAGAAATGTGTGTTTTATTCACATGCATCACCTCATCATCCTCAAACTGACGGGGATGCTGCAGTTCTCTGCTCCCATGGAGGCTGACTAAGTAGCAGGTTATTGATTACTAATTGCCTCCATGTCCTCGTTGGGGGTTGGGGGGGCAAAGACCCAGAGAAGAAGGGAAACCGCCGGACTGGAAGAAAATCTTCTCTCACATCACATCACTTTTAGAGCCAACCGACCCCATTCACCTTGGGGTTGATCTCTCTCATGAGACGTAGCCATACCTGCCAACATTGGGCTGTGAAAAATAGGAAGATTTTCTGGGGTAGTGGTTGGAATGCTCCACTCACAACATCCCCACCCTGATATAAACAAGGCGACTTTTAATGAGCTTTAAATCCATAGCTACAATGAAATGTGCTAAAATGTATCTCCCAAAATGATTCTACAGCCTTCTTGGAGCCAAATACGTTTAGTATTAATAACAATAAAATACAATATTTGTAGAATTTTCCAGGTTCCCTTTGTCACCCAAGGACCTGTTGTAATTGTAGGTGTCAGACTTTGCAGCTTCAATCACTTTCTTGGAGGAACATACTTCTGGCCAGGGCTGGTATGGTTTATCCTGCAAGAAAGGAGTGCGCAAAGAGTAGAATTATCCATACTCATTGTTTTCTGTGAGGATCTTTTTCACCATGCTGAGTGACCTCTCTGAGCTTGCATTGCTGTGAGGGATGCAGAGCGTTGCCTTTATCAGTGATGCCAGATTTGTAAAGCTCTCCTCTTTCCCTAGAAGAACCCAGAACCTTCAACTCTCTCTTCCTGTGGGAGATCCTTGCTTGCTATGACTTGATTCTCCACCAACTTTTCCCTCAGCTTTTTTTCAAAGCATTTTCTCAAACAAAACACATTTTCAAATTTTCAAATAACAAAATAACATATTTTAACCATTTTCCAAACAATAAAATAACTGAAAAATGGTTCAAATATGTTATTTTGTAACTTGAAAATTTTAAAATATGTTTATGTAATGCTTTGCTGATGAGAGAATATGTTTCTCTATTTTTCTTGTTTTTGTGAGGGGGGATATATTGTTTTTCGGCACTACCTTGTTCTCTATAGCTGATATAACATGAATTACTGTGGGATCGATAAAGTTCTTATTTTTGCCATCTGAGAAAATTAAATATATTTTATTTGGTGCCTAACTGTTTCCCAAGTATATTAGTGCGTGTGTGAATGAATAAATGAGACGTAAAATGTAAATTTCTTTGTAGAAAGGCGCTTTATGAAAATAAGTCCATTCACTTGTATTAGTTTACAGCGCAGTCTTGCCACATCCAATATGGCGGCGACGTTGACGGATCGCAGCAGCTCCATGGGGCGGAGCTTGGACGTAGGCAGTACTTTTGGGTTGGGTTGCCAGGTTTGTCAGGAACCCGTTAATATAATACATCCATGCAGGAACCCCGACACGTGAAACACCATTGACTCATTTCACTTTAAAATCGGGAGATAAGCGGGAGAAATTACAAATCGGGAGCAGGGCGGGAGAAATGGTTGAAAATCGGGAGACTCCCGCTTAAATCGGGAGTGTTGGCAGGTATGGATGTAGCTGGTCGTACCCCTGGTACCCCCTTTTCCACCAAACCGGTTCCAGGGCTGGTTCTGGTTCTGGGCCAGTGCTGAGTTTGGAACCAGGATTTCGGTTTCCACAGACAAAGAACTGGCTCCGGTTCCAAGGTAGTACCAACTCTTTGCTGGTCTAGAGCAGGGGTCAGCAACACAAAATGTTTTAGAGCCATATTGGACCAAAAACACAAAAAACAAATATGTCTGGGGCCGCAAAAAATGAAAAGTCTTGTATCAGCCTTAGAATGAAGACAACACATGCTGCATGTTTCTATATTAGTTATAACTGGGGGAAGATTTTTTTTTTCATTGTGCACTTCGAGAAAAAAGTTGAAATGTCAAGATTAATGTAGAAGTACAATCTTGAGAAAAAAGTCGAAATTTTGAGAAAAAAGTCGAAATGTCGAGAAAAAAAATCGAAATGCCGAGAAAAAATTTAAAATTTCGAGAAAAGTCGAAATGGCGAGATTAAAAAAGCTCTAGGGAGCCACTAGGGCGGCGCTAAAGATGCGGATCTAGAGCCGCGGGTTGCCGACCCCTGGTCTAGAGGAAAGAACCGCTTTCGTAAGTGGAGGGGGCGGAGTTATTAAGACCAACCGCAACAGCAAGACTGGGAGACGGAGACATTTTCAAATAAGAATGAATCTGGATGCAGCAAAGCATCATGGGAGGAGGAGACAACCTGTCTTTTAGAGATGTGTCCACGGAGGAGCTACGTGGACCAAGTCCTGTTAGAGCAGATACCTGGTTGTTGCTGCAACTTTCACGCAAACACAGAGACGTAACTGACGTTTGCAGAGACGTAATGACGTGGCTCCTCTTAGCACCCGAACTGTAGAAAAACAAACCGGTTCTCAGCTGGTTCCAAGTTGAACGAGTTGTGAACCAGAACCAGCACTGGAACCAGTTTGGTGGAAAGTAATGGAGGCAACAGGATCTGATGGTACCTCATGTACCCTATAGGGAAACACTAGAGGAGCTTTTCAGGGCATCACGTTAAACATTGGGTGAGGATAAGTCCTCCGTTGGTGTTAAAGGTCTTAGAAAAGGCTTTTACAAATATCTGTTTATATCTCTATTCATCTCCGGACTTTACATCGCAGTAAAGTCCTCATAAAAACCAGTTTAAGGTCCAGCATCGTTATCTATGAGGCGGGTCGGGGTTCTGCAGGTTCTGCAGGTCCGTGAAGGACCGGATAGAGGACCACTCTGCCTGAAGGAAGAAAAGAAGGGAGATAAACCAAAGTTTGATTAATGAAACCCCCCCTTATGTTCATGTAGCAACGAGCGCCGCGACAAAGAGAGCTTTTCATCAGCGCAGCCTTCAGGACGATTTATTGGGTCTGGACGGGCCTCGTGGCCCGTGATTCAGTGGAAGTGTGGGGACAGAGTTGAATATCTGGAGGAGAGCTGGGCCTCGTGCTGCGACGATAACAAGCTCTTTGTTGAGCATCATCAGCACCGCCGCCGCAGAAACGCCACGCTTTGATGAAATCAGCACTTTTTCTCCCTGCTTTTGATTTGTTTTTTTGTTTTTTTTTTTCTTTTTATTTTTTCTCCCTGCTTTTGATTAGTCTTAGTGGATTCTGGCAACATTTTATTTCAAATTTATTTCAATTTTGAATTAATATTGGAATAAGCTTCCACCACATTTAACCATGATAAACAATAGAGGTAGATTAAAAAATACATTAAGAAAAGCAGTACTTAGCAAGGAAGTCAGTTTTAGTTAGATGGAATTTTGGCTGGTTTAAACAATTTAAGGGTTGAATTCCATCACATCTCAGATCATTTGTTTAGATTTAGTTATGTTTTAATTGTAAGGATTGTATTTTATTGTTTTATGTGTGCAATGTTGGACCCCAGGATGTATAGTCTTCACTGCAGTGAAAAATAAATAAATAAATAAATGCATACATACATACAGACAGACAGACAGACATACATTAATAAATACCTAATTTTACTCTTATTTTTTATTTCATTGTATTCTTGTATTTTTTTTTTTTTACATCTTATTCTACTTATTTTATCTTTGTAATATATGCCTTTTATTATTATAACATTTCTGTTTTTTTTCTGTCCAGATGTGGGTGCTGAGTTACATTACTTAGAAATAAAATGAACTTTTCAAGGTTCAAGGTACAAGGTTCCTTTATTTGTCACACTTTCGTTTCCTGCTCATCCACGGTGCAATAAAAGCAGGTAAAAACAATACAAACAATACATAAAAACAGACAACAGTAACAAGTTATGGCAATAAAGTGCTATGAAGAGTTTCATGTTAAGTTCAGGTGCCTTAGACCAAGGACAGTGGGACCAGACTGGGGGGGGGAGCTGACAGAGTTCAGCTTCCTAACAGCCTGGTGGACAAAGCTGTCCCTCAGCCTGCTGGTCCTAGCCCGATGGATCCTTAGTCTCCTTCCTGATGGCAGAATAGTGAAGCAGCAATGGTGGGGTGGGTGATGTCCCCTGTGATCTTGAGGGCTTTGCGGCTCAGGCGTGTATTGTAGATATCTTGGAGGAATGGAAGGGGGGCATCGATGATTTTTTCAGCTGCTCTCACTGTGCGCTGCAAGGTCTTACGGCAGAGTTCAGCGCAGCTGCCATACCACACAGTGAGGCAGCTGGTCAGGATGCTCTCAATTGTGCCGCGATAAAAAGAGAGAGGTGTCAAAAGTATTCAAATTCATTACTCAGGTAGAAGTATAGATACTAGAGTTTAAAAATACTCCTGTAGAAGTTGAAGTATCAACTCAAGTTTTTTACTCAAGTAAAAGTATAAAAGTACTGGTTTCAAAACTACTGAAAGTATAAAATTAAAAGTAATGTAAGGGGGAAAAAAGCCATTAAGGACAAAAGCCATTGAAAATGAATGCATCTTAGTATAATGCAAATATATTAAAGAACCATATATGTGTACTATTGAGCATTAACATGTGTTTCAGAGAGCAGGAGATATGATGACTAGTTGCCTATAAGTATTGTAATGGTGCAAAAAGTCAAACTTCAGAGGCATGTTATCATTTATCCTAACCTTTATTGGAATGTACATCCAAGTTTAGTTGCAGGAATCTGAGGGAACGGATGTAAGAACAAAACTGGACATGAACATCTGAAACAACCACAACCAAATTCACTCTATCCGGATGGAGCAATTTAACTGGATAGTTTTTTTTAAAAGGCCGAAATGAAATAGAGTAACGAGGCTGTTTTTAAAATGTAAGGAGTAAAAAGTACAGATAATTGCGTGAAAATGTAAGGAGTAAAAAAAGTAAAAAGTCGTCTGAAAAATAATTACTCCAGTGAAGTATAGATAACCAAAAATTCTACTTAAGTAAGGTAACAAAGTATTGGTACTTAGTTACTTGACACCTCTGAGCATGATGGGGGCTGGGGTTTTGACGCTCCTCAGTTTGCGGAGGAAGTAGAGGCGTTGTTGGGCTTTTTTGTGTAGTGATGTGGAATTGGTGTTCCAGGAGAGGTCTTCAGTGATGTGCACGCCCAGGAATTTGGTGTTGGTCACTCTCTCCACAGCTGTCCCATTGATGGGCAGAGGAGGGTGCTGGGTGTGTGCTCTCCTGAAGTCAACGATCGTCTTCTCCACGTTGAGAGTGAGGTTGTTGTTGCTACACCACGTGGTCAGCTGGCACACCTCGCCCCTGTAGTTTGACTCATCATTTTTGTGGGTGAGACCAAGCACAGTGGTGTCATCAGCGAATTTGACAAAGATGTTGGTGCTATGCATTGGTGTGCAGTCGTGAGTTAGGAGAGTGAAGAGCAGGGGGCTGAGTACACATCCCTGGGGGGCCCCTGTGTTCAAAGTGATGGTGCTGGATGTGTTGCCTCCAGAGGTGTCAAGTAACAAAGTACAAATACTTCATTACCTTACTTAAGTAGAAATTTTGGTTATCTAAACTTCACTGGAGTAATTATTTTTCAGATTACTTTTTACTTTTACTCCCTACATTTTCACGCAATTATCTGTACTTTTTACTCCTTACATTTTAAAAACAGCCTCGTTACTCTATTTCATTTCGGCCTTTAAAAAAAAACTATCCAGTTAAATTGCTCCATCCGGATAGAGTGAATTTGGTTGTGGTTGTTTCAGATGTTCTTGTCCAGTTTTGTTCTTACATCCGTTCCCTCAGATTCCTGCAACTAAACTTGGATGTACATTCCAATAAAGGTTAGGATAAATGATAACATGCCTCTGAAGTTTGACTTTTTGCACCATTACAATACTTATAGGCAACTAGTCATCATATCTCCTGCTCTCTGAAACACATGTTAATGCTCAATAGTACACATATATGGTTCTTTAATATATTTGCATTATACTAAGATGCATTCATTTTCAATGGCTTTTGTCCTTAATGGCTTTTTTCCCCCTTACATTATTTTTACTTTTAAACTTTAAGTAGTTTTGAAACCAGTACTTTTATACTTTTACTTGAGTAAAAAACTTGAGTTGATACTTCAACTTCTACAGGAGTATTTTTAAACTCTAGTATCTATACTTCTACCTGAGTAATGAATGTGAATACTTTTGACACCTCTCGTTGCCGCCAAGTTGGCGGCAACGAGGCTGCCGAGGGCTTGGTCGTTTTGACGTCATCACCTGGCGGAGCCGCCATTTCCGATGCTACCTTAGCTGCTCTTCGGACCCCTGCGCACTGTGTACAGACGTGCTCCCTCTTCGTTGTGTCTTACTTGTAATCGTTACTTTCCGTTATTCTGTAAACCATGGTAACCCGTTGCTGTGTTGGTAGCTGCAGCAGCTCCACACATAACAGACGTGGGGAAAAGATCGCTAATGGTTTAACTTTTCACCGCTTTCCTGCTCGGAAGCAGAACCACGGAGACCAAGCATCTGAGTCGTCGGCTCGCTTGGATCGCAGCTGTAAGACGACCAAACATAACCTTCCACAGTATCCCGATTTCGATGAGAGTCTGCTCCCTGCATTTTCATTTAGTGTACGATTATTTTTTTATACATTGTCTCTCATTCAACCGCGACACCACACACCTACACACAGAAGCGTGCGCACAAACACACAAAAGGCAGTCACAAGGCTAACACTATGCATTACATAGACGTGACACTCATAATCATGACATGGCACCTGTAATGACTCTTTTTGATTTCTTACATGTCATGATGTAAGTTAGATAGTGTTAGCCTTGTGACTGCCTTTACGTGTGTTTGTGTGCGCGCTTCTATGTGTGTGGTGTCGCGGTTGAAGGAGAGACAATGTATACCAAGATAACCGTACACTATCTTTAACTTCCCAGAATGAAAATGCAGGGAGCAGACTGTCATCGACATCGGGATACTGTGGAAGGTTATGTTTGGTTGTCTTACAGCCGCGATCCAAGCAAGCCAACGACTCTGTTATCTCAGATGCCTGGTCTCCGTGGCTCTGCTTCCAAGTAGGAAAGCGGTGAAAAGTTAAACCAGTGCTTCTCAATCCTGGTCCTCGTGGGCCCCTGTCCTGCATGTTTTAGATGTTTCCCTGCACCAACACACCTGATTCTAATTAAAGGTCCTAATTAGATTGTCACCAAGGTCTGCACAGCTCTCTTGATGACACAGGTACTTTTATCACGGTGTGCTCAAGCAGGGTAGCATCTAAAACATGCAGGATAGGGGCCCCAGAATTGAGAAACACTGAGTTAAACCATTAGCGATCTTTTCCGTTAATTATCACTATTTTCTCCAAATACCGATCCCTGGCTTCCTTGTTTAAGGTATCCCGGTAAATCCCGGGAGGTGTTCACTCCCAGCTGGTCCAGCTTTTGTATAAGCTGCTGGGGGATGATGGTGTTGAATGCTCAATGAACAGCATCCTTACGTATGAGTCCTTGGTTTCTAGATGAGTGAGAGCTGAGTGGAGTGCAGTGGAGATTGCATCATCGGTGGACCTGTTGGCCCGATATGCAAACTGGAAGGGGTCCAGGGTGGGAGGGAACATAGATTTAATGTGCTGCGTGACTAGCCATTCGAAGCACTTCATGATGATGGACGTCAGTGCTACGGGGCGGTAGTCGTTGAAGCAGGACGGGGAGGCCTTCTTGGGTATTGGAATGATGGTGGATACTTTGAAGCATGTGGGAACAGCAGCTTGGCTCAGTGACATGTTAAAGATGTCTGTGAAAACATCAGTGAGTTCCACTGCACAGTCATTCAGTACACGACCAGGTGTGCTGTCTTGGCCCGCAGCCTTGCGAGCACTAATCCTGGAAAGGGATTGTCTCACGTTGGCGAAGGTGGTGACATTCGTGCAGGAGTGCTGTTCTGTGCCTCAAAGCGGCCGAAGAAGTTGTTCAGCAGAGTGATGTCGCAGGTTTGTGGTCGGGGTTTGTAGTCCGTAATGGTCTGGAGCCTCTGCCACAAGCTCCTGGTGTCGCTGCTGTCACTCAAGCGGTGGGCTATCTTCTCGGTGTACTGCCTTTTAGCCTGTTTGATGCCACGGATTTGGATTTTAGCAAATGGCTGCAATGATTCATTGATAGTTATCAATGATATAATTTGTTTTGTACATTTTTGAATTGGAATTTTCTTCAGTTTGTATTTTTGTACAAATTTAATCAATTTGAAATTTGATTTTTTTTTTTTTACATTTTCATTTTAAAGTTTAGGTGTATTTTATTTTATTTTTTTAAATTTCAACCATTTAAAAAAAGTTGTTATACATTTTTTAGGATATTTTTAATTATTATTATTATTATTATTATTATTGTTAATTAGTATTGTTATTATTATCATCAATAATAATAATAATAATAATAATAACAACAACAATAAATATTTTGGTTTATTTTATGCTCTACGGCCCAACACCACATTTAATTGATAACCCCAGTTCCTTTATTCTTGCTTTAAAGGTTTAAAACTTTGCCAACAAATCTTCTAAAGAGGTTTGTTATTAAAATAAAGAATCTTTCACCGGAAAAAAGCTTTTATTATGAAAATCCCCAAACTTCGGCATGTCACCTGCCCATAAATTTAACATCTGGACGGTTGTCTGAACCGACAACCATCTTTATTCAAGGTTTAAAGAAAAGTAAATGGTCCTGATGCAGAACCCTGTGGAACTCCAGGTTTTGACTTGAACCAGTCCGGAGCAGCTGCTGTCTGTTGTCTAATGCAGCACTTATACTCGTTCATTTTTTATTATTTTCCTTTCCTCCTCCGTTAATCACCGTGACGACGTCCTGCAGCAGCGTCCGTCCAGGAATCCTGCACCTCAGGTCTTTACGCAGCTTCAGCTCCGGCTGGAATAATCCCGTAACGCATGAAGACTTTAACAGAAGTAGACTTGAGGAATGGAGTGGACGGAGGCCTCTGGGGTAAAAAAAACAAGGAACAATAGATGACAGAAGTGAGATAAAAGCTGGGATTTGGGCCGAAGGAAATGCTGCTCTCGTCACACAAGATGTTTGTTTGGACCTTTTTTCATCGCCGTTTTTTTCTCCCAATTTCTTTGAACCAGAAAGTGGCAGCCTAAAAGATATTAAGCAGCCATCATTATACTTATACTTACTTATATTATATTATTATATACCTTTTTAACTCCTGTTGTTCCCAGAAACTTTAGACCACATGAGATGGTCCTCTTCAGCATTCTGAAAGACAACGTAGCAGCTCATGTTGCTGCATTTGAACAATTTTATTTTGTTTGTTTGTTTGTTCTGGGGAAACAAATAAAAAGGTCAGAAGGATACGGTCCTCTTACACGCTGGATTTTGAAACTAATTGTGGAGTTGGTCTCTGATACCCCTTTTTCCACAAAACCGGTTCCAGGGCTGGTTCTGATACGCCTTTTCCACCAAACCGGGAAGGTAGGTATGGACAAAAGGTTTTCAAGAACCAGCACAAACAAATTGGGACCCTAGCACCCTAGTGGCCGGTTTGCAGAAAATTCCAAATGGCTCCCACCGAAAAGAACAAAGTTTTAGTTTTTTTTTGTTTAGTTTATTGTTTTGCACAGTTTTTTTTTTAAATATACATATATAAATAAAAATAAATATATATAAATAAATATAAATATAAATACTATAGTTGCAGGAAGAGGCAAAAAACCCAATGGGCTTATTTGAAGCCTCCACCTAAGATATTCAAATTTCATGTGTTATAAAGAACACAAGATTCACATACAAAAACAGAAAGTATAACTACACAAAAGTGATGGCAAACTAATAATGCAATATATAAATAATAAAGACAAAAAAATAAGTGTGTGTGAGTGTGCATGGGATATTGTTTTTACAACTTATATTACTTATATTGAAAAGAACAAAGGTCATATCTCAGATTCTCTTAGTCCTAGATGTTTGTATATAGTCAATTTCTCTACTTTTTTGGTGCTAGGAATTCAATTCTGAGATACATTTCTTATTTCTTTATCATATGGAAACACTGGAGGAGGATTTCAGGGCATCACGTTAAACGTTGGGTGAGGATGAGTCCTCCCTTGGTATTAAAGTGGCTTTTACAAATATCTGTTCATGTCTCCATTCATCTCAGAACTGCTGGTAAAGTTCTATCAGCCATAAAGAGGTCTCCTCGCTTTCAGAGCCCGTCTCTAGTGCTCATCTGAGGACCTGTACTTTTATTGGTCAGATGTAAAGTTACTACATAGGGTGGCTTTAATAAATATAGCAGAAGTGTCAAGTAACAAAGTACAAATACTTCGTTACCTTACCTTAAGTAGAAATTTTGGTTATCTATACTTTACTGGAGTAATTATTTTTCAGACGACTTTTTACTTTTACTCCTTACATTTTCACACAATTATCTGTACTTTTTACTCCTTACATTTTAAAAACAGCCTCGTTACTCTATTTCATTTCGGCCTTTAATAAAAAACTATCCAGTTAAATTGCTCCATCCGGATAGAGTGAATTTGGTTGTGGTTGTTTCAGATGTTCTTGTCCAGTTTTGTTCTTACATCCGTTCCCTCAGATTCCTGCAACTAAACTTGGATGTACATTCCAATAAAGGTTAGGATAAATGATAACATGCCTCTGAAGTTTGACTTTTTGCACCATTACAATACTTATAGGCAACTAGTCATCATATCTGCTGCTCTCTGAAACACATGTTAATGCTCAATAGTACACATATATGGTTCTTTCATATATTTGCATTATACTAAGATGCATCATTTTCAATGGCTTTTGTCCTTAATGGCTTTTTTCCCCCTTACATTACTTTTACTTTAATACTTTAAGTAGTTTTGAAACCAGTACTTTTATACTTTTACTTGAGTAAAAAACTTGAGTTGATACTTCAACTTCTACAGGAGTATTTTTAACCTCTAGTATTTATACTTCTACCTGAGTAATGAATGTGAATACTGAAGACACCTCTGAAATATAGCAGCAAAAGTAAAAAGAGATGGTGCCACATCCAGTCCAGGTCCTTCTTGCCGACTCTGGGCGATTCCTCTTTGCTGTCGACCTCCTGACAGCCGAAAGGCCTCGACTTTCCATGAGACACCCGGAGAGGCGAGTTCGTCAGCCGGAGGGTGTCGCGTTGCCAGAGACGAGGTCAAGTCATGAAAGATTCAACAGGTACGCCGCCGCATGTGACGAAATCAGAGCAGAGTCACAGGACGATGAACGCTCGGGTCCCCATGATGCATCTGCTTCAAAACCACTCGCACATCCAGGTCTTTTTTAACAAACCACTGTTTTTAAGAGCAGAAAAACATCAACATGTTGTTATTTTGACTTTATATAAAGAAATGCAATAGTTTGGGAACCTCAGCTCATCGGTTCTGTTCACATGAATTAATCTAGAAACTGACTAAACTTCAAGATGAAAGATATTTATAGTTTTTCACAGTTTAAAAAAGACAAAAAGAGGAAAAAGCAGCATGAAAAACAAACCTTTGGACACTAAAAATGAAACAACGGCTCATAGAGAAAGTTTTATTTGAGAGTAATGAAGAGGAATGATGGAAGTTTCACTTTCCATGTCTTTCTGCTTCCTCTAAATCGAATGTTACGGTAAGCTTCTTGTCTTCCTCAATGTTGCTGCCGTTGTTGCTTTATTTACTAAAAGTTTTTTTTTCAAATAAAATCACACTGGTAATACTAAGTTCGCCTTTGCTGCCTCCAGAGGGTTTGTGGGTAATTTCCAGCCAGGTATCAGTGATCATCGCATCCTGGAAACTATCATAAAACCGATTTTAGGATTGTTTTAACATAATGCATAGAGTGAACGACATAAGTTGTCATTTAAGAGGAGAAAACTTGTCACGTTTCAATTTGTAATCTGACTTAAAAAAGCATTTACAGAGAGAGAGAGAGAGTTTCCATTTGAGTTAAGAGGTATTTTTTACCAAACGGTCCCCAAGTTTATATATTTAAAATCCACCTAACTCTACTAATCTTTTATCACACCCAGCTGTTTCCCCCCCGGGAGGGAAGATACTCGGTATTTCCTCCGTCTGACACCTCTGAGGGCGAGACAGCGACCCGGCGGGCCGTGAAGCGTTTCCATGAAACAGCAGCAGAGTCGGTGCTGATGCAACGCTGGTGACCATGGCGACCGGAGGAGGCTGCTGAGCCGGCGAGGACCTGAGAGCGTCTGTCTTCTGGACCGGAGGACCGGAGGACCATCAGTCCCCACCAGGAGGTCTTCTGGACCGGAGGACCGTCTGGTCTCTGCTGACGACCTGCTGCATGTTAAGTTTCTTTTCTTGATTTCCACTCAGACGCTCGACTTTCTCAGAACCGCCGCCAGAACTCGGCAGTTTCCTTCCAGGCGCTGGTTTCGGGTTCAACTTCCCTCCTCGCCTCGGCGTAGAAAGGTCACGAAAACACATGTGGAAACCACGGAGACGTACGGCCGTGCAGCAACACCTAACACCCCCCCATCAGCCCCCCCGCCGGGGCACGGCGCCTGACACTGATCTGAAACCTCTGCGGTTGGTTCGCTCGCCTCGGTTTTACGGAAGTGGAGCAGGTGTTTCACCCTCCCCCTCATCACCACGGTAACATCAGTGGCTCCTCCCTCAGCAACACAGATGCTTATCCATCCATCCATCCATCCATCCATCCATCCATCCATCCATCCATCCATCCATCCATCCATCCATCCATCCATCCATCCATCCATCCATCCATCCATCCATCCGGGGGGGTCCTCCAAAAGTCCTTATTTGGTCTTAAGGGTTAGTTTGTTTGTTGTTTTTAAGGCCCTGACACACCAAACCGACTTCCCCCGCTCTCGGCTGACAGCTGTGTCGGCTCGCGTCGTCTGGGTCGGGCTGTGTTGGGCTCTTTGAACACACTGCAAAGACGACACCCGACGGCCCGACTAGCACGTACGTTCTGCGCATGCGTGAGAGGTAATTCCCCTCCATACCAGCAGGCAGCAGTAGTCTGTATTCAGGGGCTCAAGGAGGACAGCGCTTTTTTTTTCAAAGCTTTATTGAGAAAACACAAGTGCAATACAAAACAGACGGCACAACCACCTGCAGCTCTGTGGAGAATTAAAATAAATGGCTGGCTGAAATAAATAATCTAGGAAGATAAATGTTGGTTTAATATATGAAATCTAACAGTTGTAGCTACGCCTGTTAAGAAATTTGCTCTGAAAATTTCGGGATTTCTGCCTGCCGGCCCGGGAGCTGATTTATGGTTCCGCGTTAAATCGACGCAGAGTCTACGGCGTAGGGTAAGGCGTACGGCGCGCGTCGCCGTGTAACCTACACCGTAGGCTTTGCGTTGGTGTAACGCAGAACCATAAATCAGCCTTTATTCTGGCGCGGTTTGAAAAAGACAAGCGAGTGATTATATACATTCACTGAGTGAATATTATTAAAGTAAAATATTTATTTCTCGCTAGAAATGTTTGACCCGGAAGTACATGACTTAAAAACATGAGCGCCGATAGCGATAGCCTACTTGTTATTATCAAACAATATTTTTCAATTCAATTCAATTCAATTTTATTTATATAGCGTCTAATACAACAGATGTTGTCTCCAGACGCTTTCCAGAGAACCAAAACATGAACCCCCGAGCAATTATTACATAAACAATGGCAGGTAAAACCTTAAGCCAAACAGTGGCAAGGAAAAACTCCCCTTTAGGAGGGAAGAAACCTTGAGCAGGACCTGGCTCATAAGGGGGGACCCTCCTACCGAGGGCCAGACTGGTGGGTAAGGGACGTCAACAGCACAGCAGGCAGGTGGAAGTAGCAACGGGATGACCAGGGGTGGGGACCGCAGGCCAGCACGCAGCTCCCGAAGCTCCCGCCCAATCAGCAAGTCCCAGATTAGGTTCAGGGTTGGGGAAAGGTTGAGAAGGGGCAGGGCCATTTTGATGCAGGTTACAAATATGATGTTGATGCTTTCGATTACTCTTTTCTCTTTTGTCGTTGTGTTTTTCAATTTGTAATTTTTAATTTGTCGTTGGGTTTTCTCTTTTGCTGTTGTGTTTTGCACTTCCAGGCCACCGTACGGTACAGTGTGGTGATAACTGCCGTCAGTTAGAGGCAACCCCACCAGCCCCCCCCCCCACCAAACAAGGGGTCAGCTGGCAGGAGATGCCTCCCAAAGCCAGGATTAGCTGCTCCCGAGTCTCCTCTCTTCTCCCTCTGACTCGTCTCGTGACAGAATCACAGGACCCAACTAGAACCCGGGCCAAGCAGCTTTTCTCATCTTTAAAACCAACATGTTGTACATTTTTTCTTGTAATATTATTTGTTCTTTTGTATTGCACCAATCACTGCAGGCCTGTCTAGAACCCGTGCCTTCCTCTTCCTTAGCTATGTTTGCTTCATGTGTGCAGAATGTGGCTTTTTGTTGTCCCGTTGGAACAGATGTGGTCTTGAACATGTGGTCTTGGTTTGCTCCTTCATAAATGCTGAAATCACTGATGTGGACATGAGCTCTGGCAAGAGCCCTGATGCAGCCTCAAAGAGCCCGGCTTTGGGACTCGTTAACAGCTGATCACAGCCGGACGGTCCTGTCCATCTTTGGTCAGGACCACATGTCCTCCAAGTGCAGGAATTAGTGTCGGAGCCAAGGAAGGAAATCTGTCCAGGATGATCTGGATCTGCCCCAGAGCCCCTCCCACCTGGAGGACTGAACTTCTCACCCCAACTCTGAGGGTCTGAGGGTCTGCAGGATCTGCAGGATCTGCAGGATCTGCAGGGTGACTTTGAGGTGACGGCCTTTTCTTTTGTGTCAAGTTGACAGAGAAGCATAAATCGGGCTTTGGGCTGTCAATCAAGAGACCACGCCCCCTAACATTTATGCATGTATGCATGCAGTACTAAAACAATCAATCAACATTCATCCCCACGGAGGCGGTTCCACGCCCCCCCGGCTTGGTGGGGGGTCTGAGGACAGTAATCAGACTAAGATGTTCACAGCTCACTCTGGCAGATTAACGCTAACTTTGAGAGGCAGTCCGGGTCAGAGTTGTGTCGGTCCAGGTGGGGGTGAACCTGGTGAACCCCCCAGGTGGGGCTTCGTTTGAGAAGTACCTGTGTACATCTTACCTGTGATCGTACCTGTGACATCTTAAAAACCACCTTGGAGCTGTGTCTTTATAACGTTTATTTAACAAGATTTAGCATGTGGGCATTACTAAGTACCCCCCCCCCCCCCTTTCTCTTCTGTGCTCGTCTGCAGGCCAGAGCTTCAAGAGTCGCACCATGATCTGCAGTCCCCCCCTATGATTATCCCACTGCTGTCTGTTTGGACCTCGATGAAGTGGATTCGCAGAATGAAATAATGTTTTTAAAGAGCATTTTCATCTGTTTGCAGATTTAGTTTTATTTGTTTGTTTAACAAACAGTTCAGAGGTGGAAGACTGTTGCATCATTGTTATGTAACACAAATCAAGAGGCCATCCCAGCAGATTTACCCCAAGGTCAGAGGATGCCAAGTTCAGACCATGCCAAGGTCAGAACATGCCAAGGTCAGAACATGCCAAGGTCAGAACATGCCAAGGTCAGAACATGCCAAGGTCAGACCATGCCAAGCATGCCAAGGTCAGAACATGCCAAGGTCAGACCATGCCAAGGTCAGACCATGCCAAGGTCAGACCATGCCAAGGTCAGAACATGCCAAGGTCAGAACATGCCAAGGTCAGAACATGCCAAGGTCAGACCATGCCAAGCATGCCAAGGTCAGACCATGCCAAGGTCAGAACATGCCAAGGTCAGAACATGCCAAGGTCAGAACATGCCAAGGCAGCTCCTGAAGCTCTGGCCTGCAGACGAGCACAGAAGAGAAAAGGAGGGGCAGAGAAATGATGAGTCGGGGGGCGAGGGGGGGTGTACTTAGTAATGCCCACATGCTATATCTTATTAAATAAAGGTTATAAAGCCACCACAGCTCCAAGGTGCTAATTGGTGCAACGGGCAGTCAGAGGGCTCCTGGTTCCCCTCTCCGATCCCTCCCTTCGTCAGAGTTCCCAGATGGAAATGAGAGGCTTAGAGCGCCGAATAATGGCAACAGACGAGTAACAGAAAAACCCCGGGCAGTGCAAACACGCGGCCGCTATCCAAACCGCCATTGACCGCCGTAATCTGCTGTGTCAATCTGTCTGGCGGCTGTCTGGGATCCGTGCGCCGGGGACAAAGCCCACCGACACCTTGCCCAGCGACAAAGGCCCGGCCCCTAATCGGAGCGGACAAGGCCCTGCTGATGGGGGCTTTTCCACTGATGCGGTGCCCTGACCCGTGAAACCTCCGAAGGTGTTGACTCTGGCCAAAGCCGCCCAAGGCATGAGCCGGGGGTCGGCAACCCGCGGCTCTAGAGCCGCATGCGGCTCTTTAGCGCCGCCCTCGTGGCTCCCTGGAGCAGGGGCGCCTCCAAAACTGTTTCCTAGGGGGGCCAGATGGGACGACTTCAATTCTTGGGGTGGACACCAAAACTAAAAGCCATCATTAGATATATATATATATATATATATATATATATATATATATATATATATATATATATATACATATATATATATATATATATATATATATATAGATATAGATATAGATATATATAGCATAGCAGATTAACTCATTTTATCAACACGATACTTCACTTTGGTATAGAAGCATGAAATTTGGCACAGATACTCTCCAAGGTCTACTCTTTAGGGAACAGGCGCGTGCCACTCAAAATTCCAAGATGGCGGCCCCAAAATCCAAGATGACCGCCCAAAAACGTACTTTTTCCTTTATAACTCAAAATGCCTTGATTTTCAGCCCCATAGATATATTAAAGTTGAATATAAAGTTGGGTATTGTGGACATTTTGGTACCAAGTACATGTCTGTATCCATTACGGTTCTTGAGATACATCATACAGAAACTTGTATATATTCAGCAGTTTGATAATAGAGTTTTGAGACTCATTTAGTATTATTTAGGATCAGTATTATTGGCAGTAATAGAGGGCCCCAAAATCAGATTTTGCTTAGGGCCCCATGGAGGCTTGGTCCGGCCCTGCCACTGGGGCTGGAATCAGCTCAGGTTGGACCCGGCGGCGCCGCTCTGACGTTACGTCCGTCTGGGCTTTGTGTGCGTCTCCGGAGCCCGGCGGCCTGAGGGCCCGGGGGCTTCGTTTGAAGGGGACTGGGCTTCTTTTGAGGGACGGCGGACCAGGAAAACCTGCGTGGGCCGCTGGAACCTGCTCAAAGGCGGGAAAGGAGGGCGTCCGGGACCCGGAGCGGAGCTCGCACAGCGGGGGACCAAGACCGGCCTTTGTGGCCAGAAACGCTGCGGAAAAGCCCAGCATTGTGTTTTTGTTCTCCTGGTCCTGTGATGCTCCTACGGGGGTCTCAGGCTCTCTGCCCCCCCGGGCTCCAGAGGGGGGTCCGAAAGGCCCACACAAGCCACTCACACCACATATCTGGACAAAATGCAACTAAATAAGAAAAAAAATTGAACATTTTAGTAGTTTTTCTCTGAAAACACTTTAATATTGAATCAAAAACAACAACAAATGCTATCTTGAAGCCTTATTACTAAAGGATGCTTTATATCAATTCCCCTGGTGTGGCATAAAAAAAATTCACCCCCCTCAAACCCTCATTCATTTTATTTAGAGGCGCCTTTCAGGTCACTCAAGGTCTCCTTACAAAAGATACAACATACATTTTATAAGTTAGAATACAATTAATCCAAAAAAGCAGCAACAGACAGCATCAAAAAGTACCTTGTTCTGGGTCTCTGGAAAGATCCTGGATACAACTTTACATAAATAAAAAACAAAACTGGAACATTTTAGTACTTTTTCTCTGGAAACTCATTAATATTGAGTCAAAAACAACAACAACAAATGCTATCTTGCAGCCTTATTACATTTATTCAGTTTACAGTACACTTGTTCAGTTTCAGTTTTGATTTTTCTGTATTTTTTTATTTTTCATACTTATAATTGATCCTTATCGTTTATTTAGTCTGAGTTCATGTTGTCCGACTTTGAGCTGCTGTAGCAACCGAATTTCCCCTCTGGGGATCAATAAATCTTATCTTATCTTATCTTATCTTATCTTATCTTATCTTATCTTATCTTATCTTATCCTATCTTATTACCAAAGGATGCTTTATGTAAATTCCCTTGGTGTGGTATAAAAAAATGAAAAATCATCCCTCTCAGAGTTGTCATGGGTCTGAAATCAAACAATTAAGACCAAAACTCTTGTTTTTTGTTACCCAGGATGTAAATATGTTTATTTCTGCTTTATTTATCCCTTGCTATTGTTTTTCTTGGGTCTCTGGAAAGATCCTGGATACAACTTTACATAAATAAAAAACAAAACTGGAACATTTTAGTACTTTTTCTCTGAAAACACTTTAATATTGAGTATAAAACAACAACAAATGCTCTTTTGCAAACTTTTGACTAAAGGATGCTTTATATAAATTCCCCTGCTGTGGTATATATAAAAAGAAACCATCCTAAGAGTTTTTATGGATGTGAAATCAAACAATTAAGACCAAAACTGTTCATTTTTCATCTTAATTGAACCAAATATGTTCATTTCTGCTTTATTTATCCCTTGCTACTGTTTTTCTTGTTTTAATATGCCGTTGTTTATGTAATAATTGATCGGGGGGGTCATGTTCTGAGTCTCTGGAAAGATCCTGGATACAACTTTACATTAATAAAAAAAACATTTTACTACTTTTTCTCTGAAGACACTTTAATATTATCTTGCAGACTTATTACTACATGATGCTTTATATCAATTCCCCTGGTGTGGTATTAACAAATTCACCCCGTCAGGAGTTGTTATGGATGTGAAATCAAACAATTAAGAACAAAACTCTTATCTTTTTTGTTACCCAGGTGTAAATATGTTTATTTCTGCTTTATTTATCCTTTGCTACTGTTTTTCTTGTTTTGACCTGCTGTTGTTTATGTAATAATTGATGGGGGGGGGGGGGGGGTCATGTTCTGGGTCCCTGGAAAGATCCTGGATACAACTTTACATAAATAAAGAAAAAAAAACTGGAACATTTTAGTACTATTTCTCTGAAAACACTTTAATATTGAGTCAAAAACAACAACAAAATGCTATCTTGCAGCCTTATTACATTTATTCAGTTTACAGTACACTTTCAGTTTTTCACTTCAGTTTCAGTTTTTATTTTTTCTGTATTTTTTTATTTTTCATACTTATAATTTATCCTTATCGTTTATTTAGTCTGATTTCATGTTGTCCGACTTTGAGCTGCTGTAGCACCTGAATTTCCCCTCTGAAGATCAATAAGGACTACTGTATCTTATCTTATCTTATGTCTAAAGGATGCTTTGTATAAATTCCCCTGGTTCATATGAAAAAAAAAATGCATGGAGTTGTCATGGATGTGAAATCAGACAATTGAGACAAAAACTCTTTTTTTTGTTACCCAGGCTATAAATATGTTTATTTTTGCTTTATTTATCCTTTGCTACTGTTTTACTTGTTTTTATCCTGCCGTTGTTTATGTTATAATTGATCGGGGGGGTCATGTTCTGGGAAAGATCCTGGATACAACTTTACGCTACATAAATAAAACTGAATTGATTTGAATTAAAGTGTGACATTCTAACATGGGAGTCTATGGAGATTGAGCGCCTCCAGTGGCCAGTCGAGGAACTGCAACAGATTGCATGGGGCCTCAATGTGAAAGTTAGATTGTTGGCACTTAGTTTTAAGAGGCAGTCCTCCGTGGTCAGTGGAACCCCTGTAACCTTTCCTACATCCTGGATAAATTGAAACTGGAAGTTTGAATGTTGATGTTATGAAAAACCCGTAATTATGACGGAGTGTTAGGGCCAAACTAAGACAAAAAAAAAAAATGGAAATTACGTGAAAAAAGTCGTAAAATTACGAAAATAAAGTTGTAAAATTACGAGAATAAAGTCAAAGTCATATTTTAATATTAATATTACAACTTTATTCTCATAATATTACGACTTTATTCTCGCAACATTAGGCCATGACTTTATTCTCGTAATATTACGACTTTCTTCTCATAATATAACAACTTTATTCTCTCAACATTAGGTTTTTACTTTATTCTCATAATTTCCAATTTTTTTGTCTTAGTTTGGCCCTAATACTCCGTCGTACGTAATAACGGAAGAAAAGCGATTTATTTATCACCTTCGCGTTCCGTTTGGTCTGCCCCTCGTCACGAGCCGTAGTTTCCCCTCAGCGCTGTTTCCATGGAAACCAGAGTACATCAGACACGCAGAGACATATTTTACACCCAAAAACGGTTTTAAAGCGTAACCAACAGGGTTATATTTACTTCAAACAGGTGATGATAATCTTTTTTAACCGTCAAAAATATAAAAATGATACTTTAACGACTTTAAATAAACCAGAACCATGACGGAGTCCGAGGAGACGAGCGAGTCTCCGCCGACGCTGAACGATTTCATCACTTTTGATGATGAAGAAAGCCAAGAAGAACCGATAAGTTACACATTTCAAGAGCAAGAGGTGAATTTGAACACAACTATTATTAATTATTAACTGTTAATAGCCGGATTTATGGATGATTGAGGCACATTTTACGTAAAGTGGTAAGAAAAAGTGTGTCAACCTCTTGATATTTACCCTTAAGTGCATATATTTGACTGAACACAGCCATTAAACATTAATATGTGGAGGAAAAATGTGTCTGGGTATTTTACATCCAACGTATCAAAAACACAAACACTAATTAACCACGTGACTGCAGGTGGACGACGACATCCCTCCGTCTCTGCGCAGCTTCTTTCAAATGTCAAAAAGCAGAGCAGAAAGTTGTGAAAAACTGCTCCTGGAGGAACCTGAAGGTACAAACATGTGCAAAAATCATCATAATCAGTTAATTAATTCATTTTTTTGTAACTAATCATATATTTAGGGGGTAAATGTTTGAAGATTGCCGCCCCAGTGACCCGGATGTTCACTGATTCACATGCTTTATTTTTATTTTCATCCCAGATTTCAGCGAGAGTTTGATGAAATGGTCACCTGAAGTCAGTGAGAAGGTAAAAGCAGGGGCGCCTCCAAAACTGTTTCCTAGGGGGGGCCAGATGGGGCCATCATTACAGGATTTTATTATACTGTTGTAGTATACAGGCTCAGAAATACTTTTTTTTTTTTTTTTTTTTAACTTTCTATAGTACAAAAACTTTCATATATATTAATGGTTAATACCATGTTGTTAAAAACCTAAGGCATACACACATATATATATATATATATATATATATATATATATATATATATATATATATATATATATATATATTATTATTATATATTATATTATATTATATTATGTAATATATATCATGTATATTTAAATATATAATATATTTAGTTTATTAATACATATATATATATATATATATATATATATATTTTAATTTATTTATATTTTTCTTTTTTACTATTAGGCTCAGAAATCCTTTTTTTTTTACTTTCTAACTTGTCTGCATATATATTAATGGTTAATACCATGTTGGTAAAAACCTAAGGGATATATATATATATGCATTTTTTAATATATCATATATTTATTTTATTAATACATATATATATATATTTTTTTTTATATAAATATATATATATATATATATATATATATATATATATATATAAATATATATATATATATATATATATATATATATATATTTTTTTTTTTTATTATAAGGCTCAGAAATACTTAAAGAAACGCAGACTGATATGCATTTTGCCCAAATGATTTGGGATGAAACGCATAACTGACGATGTGACAGGCAAGTGTTTTTTTGTTTTTTTTTATTGAGGCAAGTGGGTTGGCCAGAAAATTTGTAGAGGGGGGCCGTGGCCATCCCTGGCCCCCTCTGGTGGCGCCACTGGGTAAAAGTGTCAGTTATAACGCTCAAAGACATCCAGAACACTGAAAAACACTCATGTTTGTCTGTTTGTTTGTTTTTCCTCAAGCAGATTACCTGTGAAGCAGAGAGAGAGAACCAAGAGATTGACGGTAGGTTGAAGTTGAGACTTAAAGCTAGACTTGTAGTCAAGACCAGCTAAACCGAGACCAAGACACTACCTAGTAATGTCCTGATCCTGCGTGATTGTAGAACATCATCCTGGTTCAGTTAGTTTCCATATGAGCTTGTATTCAACTGCAGCTCAATAACACAGAGAAGTGGATGATGATGTTGAACTCACTATAAATGTTTTCATCCATCAGCTGAGATCAGATATGTGTGGCGACTGCACTACCGCTATTTCTACACTATTGGAGGATTGACTCCAGAGCTTTTAAGGATTGACACGACTACTAACTAGTCCCAAAGTCCTCTAGCAGAATAACCAGCTCCAACACCCCCCTCCACCTCAGAAAAGTCATGAATAGTAAATGTTACTGATTTAAATTGGACTGAATTTGGAGATGAAACCTGAATTTGAAATATTAAATATTTAAATGACATTATTTACCATTACAGTAATCAGATTACACCGTATATCAGCATCACTGAAATGGACCTGATGCTTAATCAATCACAACAATATGCAAATATTATTCAAATATTTATTCAAACAAGGCCGCTATAAACACAAAACTGCACCAAAACATTAAATCAGCTACTAAATACAAATAGTTTACAAAACTGTACACTAACCAGAGGAAGAACTGCTGATCACAAGATTCTGTCACCTTGGGGGCAACGGATTCTCAGTTATCCGAGTCCGAGACCTGGAGAGACCCAGAGACCCGAAACCGAGACAAGACCAGGACCACAAAAAAGTGGTCTGGAGGACTACAAGTCTACTACAAGCTGTAAAAAATAACACAAAAAGGTTAAATGCAGCGCTGCAAACCTGAGATTAGAAGTACTGAAATTTACTGTTGGAAAAAAACATGATGAACTCGTCTTTGTTTTCACCTCAGAGGCCCACTACTTGGCGTGAAACAGCGTCCACCAGAGGGCGCTGTTGTCTCGTCTCCGCATTTAAACTGTTACACTTTTGATCTGATGAAGCTTGAAACACTGACACACAATGTTCTCCTCTCATATTGTCCTCCTCAGCATCAAACTCACCCAGATAAATGATGATAGTTAATGTGTACATCTTTATGCGTACGGAAGAGTATTAGGGCCAGGCAGGAGAAAAATAAAAATAATATTTTAGAGGAGGAATATTTTTTTTCATTATGCACTTCGAGAAAAACGTCGAAATGTCGAGAAAAAAGTCAAAATGTCGAGAAAAAGTGGAAATGTCGAGATTCATGTTGAAGTACAATTTCGAGAAAAAAGTCAAAATGTTGAGAAAAAGTGGAAATGTCGAGATTCATGTTGAAGTACAATTTCGAGAAAAAAGTCGAAATGTTGAGAAAAAGTCAAAATTTCGAGAAAAAGTCGAAATGTTGAGAAAAAAGGCAAAATTTCAACTTTATTCTTGAAATTGTATTTCAACATTAATCTCGACATTTCGACTTTTTTCTCGAAGTGCAAAATAAAAAAAAATCTTCCCCTCTCAAATATTTTTTCTCCTGTATGGCCCTAATACTCTTCTGTACTATGCGTTCATTTCTTCCAAGTTTACATGTTTCTTTTTTAAAAGTTTACAGCGCATGATAACGAGCATACGGCAAACTCCAAAACAGATTTGAGTCTTGAGTTTGTTCTTGTTTACTTCCTCTCCGCTCATCTCAGATGATGACGTGGGGAGTGAGGAGGATTTCAAGCTGGAGATCAGCAAATACGAGGCCGAGAGAGAGAAGTACTACAGCGAGGAGGCGGAGGAGGAAGAGCAGAGGCGGCGGAGAGAGAACGACTTCCAGGAGGAGCTGAGCAAGATGATACAGGCGGAGAAGGTGAACGACTTCAAATATAAAGTCCTCATATGTGAGCAGATTATTGACTTGTGATTATTGACGCTCTGCATTCAGCGGCATCAGGAGGAGCTGCAGCTGATGGAGAAGAGAGCTCAGGAAAAGCTGGAACAGGAGCTTCAGCTTCAGCAGGTGAGATGGAAACAAACAGTAATTTCCTAATTTGGTACAATTTTTTTTTTCTGGAGAGTCTGGCATCAGTTCAGTGAGGAAACATGACTAACAGGGACTGGATGGATTCACAAATCAGTTTTGGAAACAGAAACTTGTCCTTGTCCAAATAGTCCATGGGCCAGACCAGATATCAGCACCACTCAAGGTGACCAAACTTGCTTATAATTTTTGAAAAGATCCATGTCTATAGAAAGTACTCGAGTTGTAAAAAAAAATTAGGGGGGATGGTGGATTTTATCATATGGGGACAGATAATTTGTGCTGATTACAAATAATATAATATATTACAAATAATAGCACTGACCAAAACACCTGCAGAAATACTGCAGGAATGACATAGCAGCAGTTAAATGCAGCCTTAAATATCCACTAGGCTTACATCAAATACATCAAAACACAAAAATAAAAACAGTTTTCTGAACTTATTATAATATACCTCTGTCCTTCACAGGATAAGTAAAATCGATCACTGCAAAAAATCCAAATCTTAACAAGAATATTTGTCTTATTTCTACTTAAAATGTCTCATTTTAGTAAAACAAATCTCATTACACTTAAAACAAGACTCAACACTGGAAAAAACAACAATTTTCACCTGTTTCAAGTAGATTTTCACTTGAAATAAGTATAAAAATCTGCCAGTGGAACAAGATTTTTTTGCTTGTAATAAGAAGATAAATCTTGTCCCACTGGCAGATTTTCCTACTTATTTCAAGTGAAAATGTACCTGAAAAAGGTGAAAATTGTCACATTTTTCTGGTGTTATTTTTCTGGTGATGACTCTAAATGTTGAAGTAGCAGTAAAACCACATTCATTGATGAAATGACATAAAGGATGGAAAGGAGGGATGGTAGTTTTACAGGGGGGATGATATTGACCGTTTTTATTTCAGGGGGGATGCCATCCCCCCTCATCCCCCCTCAACTCCAGTACTGCCTATAGATGATATTTTGGTATGATAACCGTTCCCGAGTGGCAGCTGTATCATAGTTATCAGCTCATGAAGACACCCACCCCCTTCAGAAAATTACATTTTAGATGCTTGTTTATAAAACTAAGCTGGTTCCTTATCTCATTGTTATGTCCTTTATGTCGTGTATTTGCAGGATAAAGACCAGTTTGTGGCTGTTATAGTTTCATAGGACCCTAAGGATGCTCTTCTAGTTTAAGGCTCACAATGACCTGTAAACATAATATAGTATTGGTATATTATACATTTCCCGAATCCTTATGGTCCTGTGAGTATTCCAGTTTTTGTATTTTGTGTCTCTGTTGTTCCTAGATGACACGGGGATAAAAGATAGTATATAATTTAGGCGAAAATTGTGTAAAAATGTGTGTTGTTTATAGTTTAAAGAGCTGCAGTGACCTCTATGGTGGTCAAAAAGATTCACATCTTAGCTTGAATGAATGTTTAAAAGGTCCCATTTAAAATGATACCAAAGACAATTAATACTTCATGAGCTGATAACTATGATCCAGCTGCCACTCAGGAAGGTTATCATACCAAAATATCATCTATAGACATGGATATTTTCAAAAATTGTAGTAAAGTAAGTTTTGTCACCTTGAGTGGTGCTGACCAGTGAAATTTTGGGCTCTGGCCCACGGGCTATAAGACCCTCTCCAACTTATCCGGGGGCATGAGTGGGACCGTTGTCCCCTCAGAAGACCCACATCACGATGCTGCCACCTCCGTGCTTCACAGCGGGGCGGTGGTCCGAGGCCGGCACGGCCCCCCTTAAACACAACGATGGTCGTTATCAGACCCCAGGAAACGTCTCTGGGATTTATCCCTCAGCGTTTCTGTCAGACGTGGAAAACAAACGTTTAAATCTCCACTTTTATTCGTCATTTCCTGTTTTTTAAATGACCCGTTTGAAAAGAAATGAGTAAGTAAGTTAGTAGTAAGTAAAGTTTATTTCTAGAGCATCACAAGGTGCCTCACAAAGAATAAAAGTAAAAATACAATAAAAACAAGACGATACTGATAAAACCTAGAATAAAAGTACATAAATCAACATGATGGTCATAAAACAACCGTCTCACTATTGATGTCTAAAAGCTTGGAGAAACAGGTTTTAAGTTTGGTCTTAAAAGCATCGATGGAGTCCAGAGAACGTAGAGACGGAGGGAGATCGTTCCAGAGCCTCGGTACGAGGGACCATGAGCAAGCTCTGGTCACATGATCTCAGCCTCCGAGATGGAGTGTAGGGGCCTAGTGGGTCCTGGATGTAGGAGGAGGCCTGACCATGCAGAGCTCTAAAAGTCCGGACCAAGATTTTAAAGTTTAAAGGAAAAGGGACGGGGAGCCAGTGAAGAGTTTTTGAAACCCGGGTGATGCGCGTCCTCTCAGAGCAGGTCAGCAGCCGTGCTGCAGAGTGTTGGACTTGCTGAAGACGAGACGGTTCTTTCTTGTTTAAGCAAGAAAACAAACTGTTGCAGTCGTCCAAATGAGACGACACAAAAGCAGGAATAATTAGCTCAAGATCATTTTTAGAAACAACTGTTCTTAGTTTGGAGATATTCCTTAAAGGAGACCTATTATGGCATTTAATGTATATTTTAAACAGGCCTTGAATGTCTTAAAAACATTCTAAAGCTTGTTTTTTCTACATAAATCAGAAATCCAGCCTGTGGGCCATGTCTCTAGTTTTACCGCTTCTAGCCTCATTTTCTGTGAGGGATTCTGATGGGAGGGGCTATGATAATGAGGCTCTGCGCTGATTGGCTGCCTGAATGACGTGTAGGAGGGGAGGGAACAAAGCCTCGCTCTGGGGAGAAGAGCAGCGGCTCCGTACACTATTAAATGTCCCATGCGATGCGATCAAACTTCAGTGACAAAATTAATCCCATTGCTTTATTTTTTTTGTATTAGACTGTCCTAACTGTCCGTGAGTTTAACAGTTTCAGTGTGGACAGAGAGCGTCCGATGTCACGCAGCTCGACGCGATAGTCGGACGCTCACATGCAGTTACACGGTGTAAACGGATCTTAAGCCTGAATTACGGTTCTGCGTTAAATCGACGCGTACCCTACGCCGTAGGCTCTGCGTTGGTGAAACACGGAACCATAAATCAGCCTTTAGTTCCCTGACCGGGTCACCTCGTCTTCACACTAATTCACACAGGAAGATTTAATTGAATTCTAAACAGGTACACGACAGTTATTTACTCCGATTCCTCATCATTTAATTTCTTATGTTAAAAGACAAATGAATCATGTTAACTGTAAATAAATCACAACACTGAATTTTCACAAATGGCAACTTTATTGTTAAAAAAAATAAAATAACATAAGTTGTATATAAATAACATGTATGCACTATTGCTGGCTCAAGGAAGGACCGTGCGTTTTCTGAAGGTGTCGTTGAAGCTTCAGGTGCTTGGAAGATCTGGAACCAGACAGAAAAAATGTATTACGGTACTAATAGAGCTCCGTAACACGGAGTAACACCGGAGCTAAGCTAAATACTTAGCTCATGCAAAGATCATACTTGTAAACAAATATAAATAACATAAAACATTAACGTCACTTACCACTGACTCGTGTGCAGTTGCCGGGTCCGTACTGTGGGCGCTAATCCTTTTATGAGGGTAAATGTTGATGCAAAACCTCATTTTAACTGTCCCCTCGCTGTGGAAACAGCCACCGCTTCTGAACAATGGCTGAAGCTCCGGCCGACGGAGTTAGTTGTGGGCGTGGTTTCAGCAGCGGAGGAGACCGAGGCGTGGCTTGCATTTTGCTTACGTAACGAAAATGCACAAATCTGAACGGCTCGTAGAAGTCACATGACACTGGGAGGATCCTCCGGGCGGCTGTACAGACACTGCAGAATTTAGTTGTTTCCTCCTTCTCTGAGTTGGCAGGCTGAGGGGAGACCACTTTATACATGTTAAAGCAAGAAAAAACCTGTTTTTCATAATAGGTCCCCTTTAACTGGTAGAAACAGTTTTGTTCTAATGACATGTCTTTGTTAAAGACAACACCAAGATTTCTTAGGCTTGACTTAGATAAGACACTCAAATCACCTAGAAACTGGTTGATAGCTGGAATGACGTCATCATGGCCGATCAGCATCAGTTTTGTCTGAGTTGATGAGGCCGATTACGTCGTTGTAACTGAACTTCCGTGTCTCTGACATTCAGGAGATCATCAGCGACCTGCAGAAACGAGTGGCGCGAGAGAGGAGGATGATTGAAGAGGAGCAGAGGAGGACGAGAGAGGAGGGAGAGGAGAAGCAAAGGAAAATAAAGAAGGAAGAGGAGGACAGAAGGGAAAGGATGGAGGAAGAGGAACAGATAGGGCCTACAAAAGAAGAACGGAAAAGGAGGGATGACGAATGGACGGAAAGGGAGAACGATGAAAGAAGAAAAATTGAAGAGCAAGAAGACATGAGTCCGAAGCCGGAGGAGAGAAAACTAGGAGAAGAGGAAAGCAGAGGGAATGTAGATGAGGAAGAGAGGAAGAAAGAAGGAAAGGAAGACGGGAAGAAAGAAGGAAAGGAAGAGAAGAAGAAAGAAGGAAAGGAAGAAGAAGTGTGTGACGGGATGAAATCTAGTGAAGGAGACGAGGAAATAAGCAGAGAAGAGGAAAGGAAACGACTTGAGACGGAAGGAAAAGAGGAAACTGAAGATGGAAAGAGAAATATCCAACTGAGAAAAGTGGAGGAAAAGGAGGAGAAGAAGAGGAAGGAAGAGGGGAGGAAGGAGAAGGAAACTGAAAGATGGAGGTGTGAACCAGGAAAAGAGTACAAGGAAGAGATGAGAGGAAAAGTACAGGAGGAGGAAGAGAAAATATGTGACGCGTTGAAAAGAAGCGAAAGAGATGGAGAGGAGAAGCAAATAAAAATGAAGAAGGGAGAGGACAGGAGGGAAATGATGGAGGAAGAGGAACAGATAGGAGCTAAAACAGAAGAATGTAAAAGGAGGGATGATGAATGGATGGAAAAGGAGAAAGATGAAGGACAAAAAAGTGAAGAGGAAGAAGAGATGAGTCGGAAGACGGAGGAGAATAAACTAGAAGAAGAGGAAAGCAGATGGAATGTAGATGAGGAAGAGAAGAAAGAGGGAAAGGAAGGAGAAGTGTGTGAAGGGATGAAATCTAGTGAAGGAGACGAGGAAACGAGAAGGGAAGAGGAAAAGAAACGACTTGAGACGGAAGGAAAAGAGGAAACTGAAGATGGAGAGAGAAATATCCAACTGAGAAAAGTGGAGAAAAAGGAGGAGAAGAAGAGGAAGGAAGCTGAAAGATGGAGATGTGAAACAGGAAAAGAGTACAAGGAAGAGATGAGAGGAAAAGTAGAGGAGGAAGAGAAAATATGCGACGCAGTGAAAGGAAGCAAAAGAGATGAAGAGGAGAAGCAAATGAAAATGAAGAAGGAAGAGGAGGACAGAAGGGAAAGGATAGATGAAGAGGAACAGATAGGACCTAAAAAAGAAGAAGAAAGCAGAAGGAGGGATGACGAGTGGACGGAAAAGGAGAACGATGAAAGAATAAAAAGTGAAGAGGAAGAAAACCGAGCAGAAGAAGAGACGAGTCTGAAGACGGAGGAGAGAAAACTAGAAGAAGAGGAAGAGAAGACAAAAGAGGGGAAGGAAGAAGTGTGTGAAGGGATGAAATCTAGTGAAGGAGACGAGGAAACGAGAAGGGAAGAGGAAAAGAAACGACTTGAGACGGAAGCAAAAGAGGAAACTGAAGCTGGAAATAAAAATATCCAAGAAGAAATAAAAGTAAGGGGGGAACTGAGAAAAGTGGAGAAAAAGGAGAAGAAGAGGACGGAAGAGGGGAAGAAGGAGAAAGAAAGTGAAAGGTGGATATGTGAACAAGGAAAAGAGAAAAATCAGTTCAAGGAAGAGATGAGAGGAAAAGCAGAGGAGGAGGAAGAGAAAATATGTGAGGCGGTGAAAATAAGAAAAAGAGATGAAGAGGAAAAGCAGATGGAAATGAAGGAAGAGGACAGGAGGGAAATGATGGAGAAAGAGGAACAGATAGGAGCTAAAAAAGAAAAAGAACGCAAAAGGAGGGATGACGAGTGGATGGAAAAGGAGAACGATGAAAGAATAAAAAGTGAAGAGGAAGAAAATCGAACAGAAGAAGAGATGAGTCTGAAGATGGAGGAGAGAAAACTAGAAGAAGAGGAAGAGAAGAAGAAAGAGGGAAAGGAAGGAGAACTACTGTGTGAAGGGATGAAATCTAGTGAAGGAGACGAGGAAACGAGAAGGGAAGAGGAAAAGAAACGACTTGAGACGGAAGGAAAAGAGGAAACTGAAGCTGGAAAGAGAAATATTCAAGAAAAAAAAGTCAGGTGTGAACTGAGAAAAATGGAGAAAAAGGAGATGAAGAGGACGGAAGAAGGGAGGAAGGAGAAAGAAAGTGAAAGGTGGATATGTGAACAAGGAAAAGAGAAAAATCAGTTCAAGGAAGAGATGAGAGGAAAAGCAGAGGAGGAGGAAGAGAAAATGTGTGACGCGTTGAAAAGAAGCGAAAGAGATGAAGAGGAGAAGAAAGGGAAGGAAGAGATGGCTGAAGAAAGGAAAAACAAACAAGAAAAGAGGATTCAGGATGAACTGACAGAAATGGAAGAAGAAGAGAAGAAAAAGAGGTATGAGGAGAGAGGAGAGAAAGACCTGAGAATAAGTTGGCAAAATGAGGAGAAAAAGAAGAAGGAGAAAGATGGAATTACAAAAACAGAGGACGAAAAACAACTCGAGCGAAGTGAAAGGAAGAAAAAGGATGAAGAGAAGAGTGTGGAAAGAAAAGAAATGATGAGGAGTGAGACGGAAGAAAAGGAAGAGATGAACGAAGAGAAACTGATGGGACGAGTGAAAGACGAAGAGAAGACGGGAGACCTGAAGAGATGTGGAGGTGAAGATGAGATGGAAGGAATAAACGACGGAGGAGAAAAGGTGGAGACGCTACATGAGGAAAAGGTGGAAGGAACAATTTGATTTGAAGATTTTATTTTGAACATGCATGATAAAAAAGTAGAAAGTACAAAAAAGTAAAAAAACATAATACAAATATATGTATATATATATATATATATATATATATATATATATATATATATATATGGAATTATGTATATATATATATATATATGTTGTTCGAAACGGAGTAGGAATGAAGTAAACACTTATCGAGTCCTACATATAATAACGAGTTTCAATAAACTTTCTTATAAAACACCCATATCTACTTTAATAACTATTCAATATAGTGATATAATACGCTATTATATGTATATATAACTATAGTGAAAATCAAACAAATCAAAGCAAACAAAAGAAAACAAAACAAACGCCCAGCATTTAATTGTGCTACTATGTATATATGTATCTATGTAATAATAGAAGTAATTATAATGCATAGTATTACATTATCAAATACTTTACTATAATACTACAATATAATAAAGAACCATAGACAGCAATGGTATAACAATATACTTGAATAACTATATAAGAGTAGATATGCTATATATACATTGGTTCATATATTTACCTCCAATTATATACATAAAAATTACTATAAATCTATATATCGACATATCTACATATAACTATAAATAAGTATATATTAATAGAGATATAGATACACAAATACTGTACGTATAATATAACTCAATATATCTATATACATATACATATACATATCTATATACGTACATACCTAAATATAACAAATCTATACCCATAATATACATCTATATATCTACTATTACGGTTTTTGCGATATTTAACTTTCAATTTTAAAAAAAAAAATTTTTATTTTGGACGCTTGTTGCTAGGCAACGGTTTATCGAACAGACATCATTACAACATTGACAAACCCGGGACGCGTTGTACTACAACATATTTTAGTCTCATCATGCTAGCTATTAGCTTTTTCAGATATTTAACTATTCTAATTTTTGGAAATTTGGACGCTTGTTGCTCGGCAACACGATATCGCAGAGACATCGATCCAACGTTAAAAGACTCGGGACTCAGAACTTTTGACATATTGAAGCCAAATTGTCCCATTCTATCCTATGGGGCTTGTTACCATGGGAACAAAACCTATGCATATTTATGGGAAATGTAAATGTGGCCCGAACTGCAACGTGCATAATGGCCGTGGCCTAATGGCTCAACAGCGCCCCCTAGAAAACTTTGTGCCTCAAGCCCCACAAAACGGTTCGACGTACATGCACGAAAATCGGTACACACCTGTATCATGTCGCAACTTCCAACTCGAACAGGAAGTCGGCCATTTTGAATTAATCGTGTAATTTTGGCGCAATTCATGCCATTTCCACGTGTCGTACTTTAACAAACTCTTCCTAGCAGGATCGTCTGTTCGACATAAAACTCGCTCAGGAGACACAAAAGACGTTAACCATGAAAAGTTATGAAAATCGTGAGTTTTCGTGAAATGGCGTGGCCGTGGGGCCGCATCAAACTTCAACGTTAAACAGGAAGTGATACTAGTAGCTGATTGGTCGATATTTGATAGATTCTATTTTCTGCCATAACTTTTGAATGGTTTGACCAAGAGTCATGGGTGGTGTCATCGGACTCGGTTTTGAGTCCTTGACCTTCATTGGCCTGAATTAGCCCCGCCCCTTCTTCTGATTGGTCGATATGTAATAGTTCCTATTTTCTGCAATAACTTTTGAATGCTTTGACAAAAGAGTCATGGGTGGTGTCACCGGAGTTAGTTTTGAGTCCATGACCTTTATTGGTGAAAATTGCACACGCGAGGGCCCGTTCATCGCTGCTTGCAGCTTTAATTCTCATTGCTTTTTCTTGCAGTATGGAAGTATAGAAGAAGAAGAAGAAGAGGAACCGGCCGATTCCCGCCGGTCTCTGCCGGCCCCCACGGAGCAGAAGAGGCTGTCCTGGGTCCAGGACTGCGTCCCCTGGTCCACCACGTCCCTCCAGAGCCGGCGGAGCCAGAAGGGTCCGGTCCGGGGTCGGAGGGGTCCGAGGACGGGGGCCGAGGCCGGCGGACTGCCCCCCCTCCCACCGGAGGCCCTGCTGCGGTCCGGGGGATGCGGGTCGCTGCCGGAGGTAGAAACCAACTCCCAGAATCCCCATCACCGCAGTAGAGGAGTGTAACTCCTGTTCTCCCCCCTCAGGTTACCACGGTAACGCTGGAGGACCGGCGCCCCTACAGCCTGTCCACTCTGGTCCAATGTCCCGGACTGACGTCCCTCACCCTCCGACGCTGTGGTCTCCGGTCCCTGGAGGGTCTCAACCTGCTGCCTCAGCTCCGCTACGCCGACCTGCGGGTGACGATCAGCTTAAGATCAGCTTAAAATCGAATTAAGATCCACTTAAGATCGATTTAAGATCAAGTTAAGATCCACTTAAGATCAGGTTAAGATCAGCTTAAGATCGACTTAAGATCGACTTAAGATCCACTTAAGATCAGGTTAAGATCAGCTTAAGATCGACTTAAGATCGACTTAAGATCCACTTAAGATCAGGTTAAGATCAGCTTAAGATCGACTTAAGATCGACTTAAGATCCACTTAAGATCAGCTTAAGATCAGCTTAAGATCCACTTAAGATCAAGTTAAGATCCACTTAAGATCAGGTTAAGATCAGCTTAAGATCGACTTAAGATCCACTTAAGATCAGCTTAAAATCAGCTTAAGATCCACTTAAGATCCACTTTAGATCAACTTAAGATCCACTTAAGATCCACTTAAGATCAAGTTAAGATCCACTTAAGATCAGTTTAAGATCAGCTTAAGATCCACTTAAGATCCACTTAAGATCCACTTAAGATCAAGTTAAGATCCACTTAAGATCAGTTTAAGATCAGCTTAAGATCCACTTAAGATCCACTTAAGATCAACTTAAGATCCACTTAAGATCCACTTAAGATCAACTTGAGAACAACTTCAACCTGAGATCGACAACTTGAGATCAACTAAAAATGAGATCAACTTAAGGACAACTTAAGAACAACTTAAGATCAGTTTAAGATCCACTTAAGATCAAGATCAACTTAAGATCCACTTAAGATCGACTAAAGATCCACTTAAGATCCACTTAAGATGGACTTACAGTAAGATCAATTTAAGATCAGCTCAAGATCCACTTAAGATCAAGATCAACTTAAGATCAACTTAAGAACAACTTAAGATCAATTTAAGATCAACTTAAGATCAGATTAGGATCAATTTAAGAACAACTTAAGAACAATTTAAGATCAACTTAAGATCAATTTAAGATCAACTTAAGAAAAATTTAAGATCAACTTAAGATCAACTTAAGAACAACTTAAGAACCCTCATCCGGGTGTTTTTAACGGTTTATATGTGATGTGTTTACGCCTCTCTGTCCCAGGAGAACCTCGTCTCATCTCTGGACTGTGACAACATGACGAATCTCCGAGTTCTGCGACTCGCTCACAACAAGCTGACATCCATCCACGGATTAGCCGGGGCGGAGAACCTGGACGTCCTGGACCTTTCCCACAACTCCATCACCCGTATCGGTGAGGACCTTAGTGATGAAATAGTTGGTCATGTGTTTGTGCTTTGATAGATCAATAAATCGACAAATTGATAATTTAATACAGTTTTTGTCCAAGGCTTCATAATTTAACTTGCTGATTCTTTTCGTCAGACAAGAATATTTAGGTCTTAATGGGTCACACACACCATCTTGTGACTCTGATGAAGGCGAAAGGAATCACAGAAACATGTCAGGTATTTAAAAAAAAACAAAAAATCTATTGTCTGACAAAAATAATCTGCAAATTAAATCAATGAATTGATAAATCAAAATCCTTGAAGTCTTCAGGAATCCCAGAAACCTTAACTCATCCAGTCTGTCCACAAGAGGGCAGCATTTGTCTTCTTTTCAGCCTGAACCTGATTCAGGGTTCAGATACAGCCCCAGGTCGTGTTTATGAGGCTTTATGAATAAAACTGAGCAGAGTTTATCCCAGAGACGAGCTCTTGTACTTGTTTTCCGTGCAGCGGGTCTGGAGACGGCCCGGAGGCTGCAGAGGCTCTCGCTGGACCACAACCAGCTGATCAGCACCCGAGGGCTGAGGGCCGTGAGCACCCTGCTGCACCTGAGCTGCTCCAACAACCACCTGGTGCTGGTGGAGGGGCTGGAGAGCAGCGGCCTGCTGCACTCGCTGGACCTGAGCAGCAACAGCCTGACCGAGGTACCGCCGGGCCCTGCTACCCAGAACCACGTACCCAGTATTCCAGTTGAGGGGGGATGAGGGGGGATGAGGGGGCATGGCATCCGCCCCTGAAATAAAAACGGTCCAAATCATCCCCCCCTGAAATAAAAATGGTCCAAATCATCCCCCTGTAAAACTGCCATCCCCCCTTTCCATCCCTTATGCCATTTCATCAATGAATGTGGTTTTACTGCTATTTCAACATTTAGAGTCATCACCAGAAAAATAACAGCAGAAAAATAACTTATTTGACAATTTTCACCTGTTTCAAGTAAATTTTCAATTGAAATAAGTAGAAAAATCTGCCAGTGGGACAAGACTTATCTTCTCATTACAAGCAAAAAAATCTTGTTCCACTGGCAGATTTTTCTACTTATTTGAAGTGAAAATCTACTTGAAACAGGTGAAAATTGTTTTTTTTTCCAGTTTTTTTAAGTGTAATGAGTTTTTTTTTTTTTTACTAAAATAAGACATTTTAACTAGAAATAAGACTAATATTCTTGTTAAGATCTTGAGTTTTTGCAGTGATCCATTTTACTTATCCAGTGAAGGACAGAGTCATATTGATAAGTTCAGAAAAGTGTTTTTTATTGTTGTGTTTTGATGTATTTGATGTAAGCCCAGTGGATATTTAAAGCTTACAGAAGGCTGCATTTAACTGCTGCTATGTCATTCCTGCAGTATTTCTGCAGGTGTTTTGGTCACTGCTATTATTTGTAATATATTATATTATTTGTAATCAGCACAAATTATCTGTCCCCATATGATAAAATCCACCATCCCCCCTGATTTTTTTTACAACTCGAGTACTGCACGTACCACAGTGTTGTCGGAAAACTTATAGACATAGAAACATTTAAAAACGCTGGGAAAGTCGGGTGAAACTGTTTGAAACATGTCAGAACAAACACTGACGGGAGGAACAGTTGGGCTGCTCCATCGGTCCAATAATAGTCCTGGCCTTGAAGTTTCCCAGGGTTCCCTGTTTCGTCATCTGTCCAAGTTCTGTTCGTCTTTGATACCAAGAATTAGTTTGGTACCAACAGATGCCGGAGAAACCGGCTCTGGCCAGTATTTTTATTTATTTATTAAGGATCCCCATTAGCCGGTGCCATAGCAGCCAGCTAGTCTTCCTGGGGTCCGCAACACATTAATACAATCACAATTAAAAAGCACACAAAACAAAAATCAAAAAATAAAAGTCAAAACAATACATACAATAGATAATAGACAAACCCGTCATCTAAAACAAATCCTATCCACAACACACCAAACAGATGAAACTACGTTCTTAAATAGAATTTAAGTTTCCTCTTAAAAATTGATTTACTGTAAATACAGCGGAGATACTGAGGTAGATAATTCCAGAGAGACATTGACCTGTAGATAAAAGAACGTTGTAAAGCATTTGTTTTTGAACGAGGCAATACAAGCAGACCATTACTGGACCCTCTAGTGTTGATCATGAATAGTATTAGTAAAAACAACTTGTTCAAACAAAAAAAGTTTTACTACTAGTGACCAATTTAAACATTGATAGTGTGTTGAATGAGAGCATCTTCGCCACAGTCATGCATTCCCAGAACCAACCAGCCCAGAACCAACCTAGCTGCCCTATTTTGATCAACCTGGAGCTTCCTGATCTCACCACTAGCAGCACATGACCAGACCATGGAACAATAATCCAGGTGACATTAGACTAAACTTTGAACAATTTGACGTAGAAGGGGACGAGCCAAAATAGAAGCACATCTCCTTGAAATGCCAATAGACTGAGGGAATGTTCATGACGTCACAGATCCAACTTCACAGCGGGTTACGCCCACTAAGTGGCAGAAAGACTGAGTGTCAGAAAGACTGAGTGTCAGCGTAAACTTTCAGTTTGAGCAACTGGAAAACATTTAAAATGGGAAAGAGCTGTTGTGCGATCGACTGCACTCATAGATTTAGCAAGAAATCAGAGTTATCGTTTTACAGACTGCCGAAAAATAAGCTTAAGAGAGACAAATGGATCGCTGCAATTCACAGAAACAACTGGATTCCAGACACCGAAACGTGGATTTGTGGTTCCCATTTTGTATCAGGTAATGTTGGATTTTTGGGTAGCTAACGTTAAACGGTCAAATCATAAAGTTCGGTGTCCTCATCACTTTAATTTCTACAAAAAATCCTGCCTTCAAGTAGGACCAAGCGTCAAGACTTTTGTACGCCTTCAAGCTTTGCTTCGTGTATTTCCCCGGCGTAGAAATGAAGTACATATAAATATCAGGAAACTGGATTCGTGGCCAAATTATTAATGTCCATGGACCACTGGTTCTTCGGGTAACTGTACGGGTCACTGTCAAGTCCAACTGCCTTTAATTTAAGCCGATAATCGGCTGTTATCCCGTCTTCTCCACTAGTTGCAGCTGTTTTTGCTGATGTTTTACCACTCAGTGCGAGTAAGGGGTCTGGTCCAGTGGGGAAGTCACATCAATGCAGACCCTCTATAGTTCTGGCCTTGAAGTTTCCCTGGGTTCCCTGTTCCGTCATCCAAGTTCTGTCCATCTGCGATACCAAAAAATCAGATGATGATGCGATCAGCGGTTCTGCAGCATCTCGGTTGTTTCCAGGACTCGTGGACCCCCCCGTCAGACGAGGGCCTGGATCAGAACTTTGGCCAATTAGGGTTTTATTGTTCTATAAATCCTGTTTCCATGACAACTGATGACCAGAGACGGAAACAAAAACACCTGAATGACGTAAAACGCTTCACATTCAGTTATATATCTAAAATCGGGGCCACGGTGGCGTTTCTGGACAAAAACATGGATTTGATTGATTGATTTATTTTTGAAATTCTATTTAATCCTAAATTTAAGGTTTTTGTGGGAATGTAAACATTCTTATGTTTGATTCAGTAGATGCGTTTTCAGGAAACTGGTCCACGGGTCTCAAACTAAAGATTTCAACCGCTAAAAAATAAATAAAGAAAAAAATGAAGAGAATATGTGACTGTGGCAGGGTGGAGGGACACAGGTGTGACCCATCAACCTCTCCACCCTGCCTGCCTTGATAAGGAGCAGCTGCACTCCAGAGAGGGGCTGCTGTTGGAGAAGGTGCTTGTGCACGTGTGTCTGGTGAAACTGGGAAATAAAGGAGTTCTGCACGAAAACCCCGTGTCCTCTCTGTCCTGTCGGTCGGGCCCCGTAGCACTCGCCCTGCTACAGTGACCTTTAGATAAAATAACACAACTTTTATGGTTAGATTCAGAAAGTCGGCGTCCATCTTCATTCACTCCGGCTCGGTACTTCTGGTGCAACTGATACTGCCATAAATCACACACGTCTTACCGTTATTTCAAAACCAAATTCATCCAAATAAACTTTGTCGCTGCTGAGATTCGCTCATTTTAAGTTAGTTGCGTCATTTTTCAGCAAGAATTAAAAAAAAAAAACTTAAATAAAGCCTCATCTGGAAGAATGTTTGTCGGTTCAGAAAGTCTCCCAGACGTTTGGTTTTCTCTCAACGTGAGACTGAAGGAGAAAGAACCGAGCTGAATCTGGGGGTCGTGCATCATAGCCGACGACGTGACCCAGCAGGTTTAAAGACGCTGAGTGATGGATGAGGTCGGCACCAGCGGTGGCGTCGGTGTAACGGTCCGACCTCACAGCGGGACCGGAGTTAACCCTCCACCTGTCTCCCCTCCAGCCCCCTCGTCTGGACAACCAGGTCCTGCTCCGAGAGCTGAGGCTGGACGACAACAGCGTCTCCTCGCTGCAGGGCCTGAACGCCTGCTGGCTGCCGCTGCTGCAGACGCTGTCGGCCGCCCAGAACAGGTGAGTCCGGGTCCTCCGGTCCAGGTGCTCTGGTCCTGATCCGGCCGGCGTCTCTCCTAGGGCTGGGGATCGATACAAATGTCAAGAATCGATTCGATTCCGATTCTTAAGATTCAGAATCAATTATCAAGATTTGATTCGATCCGTTTCGATTCGATTCCGATATTGATTTGGGTTAGTGTTGTTAAAACTGTTTTTTCAGCTGTTGCCTGAATTATATGACTGTAGTTATGCAAAATATTACTACTAGTATTATATTGAGATTAAACAGCAAGTATTGCAGCTAATGATGCTGTAAGGACCAATCATCTCCCAGAATGCTGATAGAACTGAAACAGAAACATCATGTGGGTCAGAATTACCAAACAGATCCAGGGAGGAAACAGAGACGGATGAAATCCGTTTTATTTTTTCCCAAATTCCGTTTTTATTTGTTCCATTTTCGGTCTATTTTGGTTTTAAATTTTTGAGCATTTGGTTTTTAGCATTTTTTGCAAACGTAACCCCAAGACAGTATATAAAGTAATGAAATATAGACAATTTATGCAATTATAACCTAACACTTTAATGTTTTCATACCTTTAAACATATTTAAAGGCAAAAACATGGCACCAGTTATTCTCGTGTCCAACAAAACATTTCTTTTTTGGGGATAAACAAAAAAATAACCAAAAGTTGTAATGTAATGATGAAAAAAAAATAAATACATAAATAAATAAAATTTAAATAAAAAAAAAAAAAAACCAAACCCCCCCCAAAAAATCGATCTTTAGACATATGAATCGATTTTTAGGAATTAATATGAGAATCGATTTAGAATTGGGAAATCGATTTTTTCAACACAGGCCTAGTCTCTCCCTCCATCATCCCTCTCTCTGGTCTGCAGGATCACCCAGCTGCCCCCCATGACCGACTTCATCTCCCTGGAGAACCTGGACCTGAGACTCAACTGTCTGGCAGGTGAGTCACCACGCCGCTGTCACTGATGATGTCACTGATGATGTCACTGATGATGTCATTGATGATGTTACTTCTGTGGATTCATGTCATTTAAACTAAAGAGATTCATAATAGCTCAACCCCGAACTGTCACTCTAAACGAAGTTACAGGGCGGCCGCAGGTCCGTAAAGTCTTATTTTGCTAAAATAAGGCCTTTAAATGTCTTAATTTGTCCTAAATCTTAATCCAAGGGTATTTGTTTTAGAGGGTATTCATCCAGTCATCATTAAAACGTTTATTTTAATCGTTTTGAGGAGAATCTCCTGAGGAGGTTATAAATCTGTGTTGCCAGGTTGGACAAGTTTCAGCCTGAAAAAGATATATCTGGGCTGCTTTTCCTGGTTTTTACTAAATATTTAGGATAAGTTATTAACTAAAAAGTTCATTATGGCAGAGAAAAGTGGAAATTTACACAATAAACTCACTGATATTCGATTTGCTTTAATCTACTCAATTTAATTGTAGTCTTTGTTTGGAGCCTAAACTTTATTTAGTGGTCTTGGGAAGCTTGTAATGTATTATGCATTTAATAATTTACAGTTTTAACATAGAGAATGTTGGATTCAGACTGGTTTCTCATTATTTTGGCGGGTTTTACGTCACGTTTGGGCTGGAACCTGTCAGATCTGGCAACCTCGACCTCAGCGATGGATTTCTTAGTCTCAATACGAGGCAAGCAAATATGAGTAAATGTAAATATAGCAACAAACAGCTCGAAATTTCCAGTTTTCTCTTGACATTGGGGCTCAAAGTGTCTTTTTGGTCTTAAATTTAGTTTGAAAATGGTATTTAAAGGGGACCTATTATGGCATCTAAAACCAAACAGGCCTTGAATGTCTAAAAAACAAGCTTTTGATTGTTTTTGCTAAATGAATTAGAAATTCAGCCTCTGAGCCATGTCTTTATCATCCCATTCTCTAACCTCATTATCTATGCAGGATTCTGAGTGGGCGGGGAGGCATTGACTGTGTTTCCATGAAGTCAATAACCCTTTTAAAACCCGAATATTAGCAATAACCCAAATTTGCATGACCATGTAAACACCAATAACCCCTTTGAATAACCTGAATTTGCTCATATTCGGGTTTTTAAAAACCCGAATATGAGCCCTGGGTTACTCCTTTTAAAACCTGAATATTCGGTCATGTAAACGGAATATCCCCATCAAACGGAACATGAATTTGTTTTCTGCACATGCTCTGTTCACAAGGAATCCTGGTCTTTTGAGTCCAGGAAGTTCTTATAAACACGGAGAAACCAAGACCAGGAGGAGACTAATCACTTCATAAATGTAATGAAGGATATGAACATTTCTGCATTTGTAGACGGTAGAAAGTACCGGGATAGCGAGATTTACAAGAAGGTGAGCGAAAAGTTTCGCGAAGCAGCATTTGTTTTGAATTTGGATACAGGAAGAAGAAGCGGAAATGACGGGAATTGCATCATGACGTTCTCCGCGCGTCGCTGGTTTGATCCAGATATCCAGAATGATTAATTACCATGTAAACGGAATATTCCCAATGTTTCAGTAACCGGAATATTAGCAATAGCCCGAATTTTGACCCGTCGTTACGTAACAACGGGAGCAGAATCTTATTGGCTCGTAGATCCACATCACACTGGACGGCTCATCCGGGCGGCTGTACAGACACTGCATAATTTGGTTGCTTTCCTCCTTCTCTGAGTTGCTGAGGGGAGACCACTTTATATATGTTAAAGCAAGAGAAAACCTGTTTTTCATAATAGGTCCCCTTTAAAAAGTCTTACATTTAGCTCGGTCAAACCTGTAGACGCCCTGTTTCTATCCAGTTCTCTTCCGATATTTGTGTCTGACTGATTTAAGTTTTTATACTTCCACAAATTCCTGAGACCAATTTTTTATTTTCTTTCTTTTTATATGCCTCATGAAAAACAAAAATACAGAAATTAAATCGTTTTCCTCCTCCACCTTGATTTGCAGGTATGGAAGTCCAAATGTGTGAAATGTACAGTTTGATATGAGGGAACTAAACTTCTGACCGTTGGATCAGAACTGAAGCCTGAAGCGGGTCTGGGTTCTCTCTAGTTTCTCAGGACTTGAACCAGATATCGGTTCAGTATTTTATCTGATCGTCTCCTTCCTTCCAGAGGTGCAGCAGGTGTCTGAGCGTCTGGAAGGATGTCCGTCCCTCCGAGACGTCCAGCTGTCGGGGAACCCACTGACGCAGGAGTCTGGATGGAGGTAGGGAGGGCCGCAGGGCCGAGACGGGCCGCGTTAAGCACTTCTGACTCCCATATAATACTGACGCAACAGAAAACTGAATTATCTTCATCGTTTGAGCGGCGTCGAGGCGTTTTGAGGAGTTTCCACTCACCTCTTCCAACGACGTCAGCTGTTATGGGTTCGCTGAGTTTTCTGTGACCTCAGGCCCGTTCAGTCCTGAAGGCTGCCCCCCCCCCCGTGTTTCTGAGACACATCGAGGATTTGAACCAACGGTACCTCGTTATGTCGGATCTTTAATGGCCGTAAATGTGATAAAAACTCTTTATTTTATTATCTCGTTATGTTTGAGGGTGGTTTTCTGTCCTGAACTTTACTTGACCTCCAGTCGCAGCGGTGGGATTAACCCTGCGTTCGTACCCGGGCCCTTTCATAGCTGCTCCGCCATAACGCCGGTTTAAATTAAAGCACCAGCGCCTGTAGACGCCTCCAATCGACTCAAATCACCTCCAACGGCCTCCGATAACTTCTGATCACCTCCGATCACCTCCAATCGCCTCTGATCACCTCCGATCACCTCCGATCACCTCCGATCACCTCCAATCACCTCCAATCACCTCCAATCACCTCCCACGGCCTCTGATCACCTCCGATCACCTCCGATCACCTCCAATCACCTCCGATCACCTCCAATCACCTCCAATCGCCTCTGATTACCTCCCATCACCTCCAATCACCTCCGATCACCTCCAATCACCTCCAATCACCTCCAATCACCTCCAACAGCCTCCGATCACCTCCGATCACCTCCAATCACCTCCAACGGCCTCCAATCACCTCCAATCACCTCCAATCACCTCCAATCACCTCCGATCACCTCCGATCACCTCCAATCACCTCCGATCACCTCCGATCACCTCCGATCACCTCCGATCACCTCCGATCACCTCCAATCACCTCCGATCACCTCCGATCACCTCCAATCACCTCCGATTACCTCCAATCACCTCCCATCACCTCCGATCACCTCCAATCACCACCAATCACCTCCCATCACCTCCAACGGCCTCTGATCACCTCTGATCACCTCCAATCACCTCCGATCACCTCCAATCACCTCTGATCACCTCCGATCACTCCGATCATCTCCGATCACTCCGATCATCTCCAATCACCTCCGATCACCTCCGATCACCTCCGATCACCTCCGATCACCTCCAATCACCTCCGATCACCTCCAATCACCTCCGATTACCTCCAATCACCTCCCATCACCTCCGATCACCTCCAATCACCACCAATCACCTCCCATCACCTCCAACGGCCTCTGATCACCTCTGATCACCTCCAATCACCTCCGATCACCTCCAATCACCTCTGATCACCTCCGATCACTCCGATCATCTCCGATCACTCCGATCACCTCCGATCACTCCGATCATCTCCGATCACTCCGATCATCTCCAATCACCTCCGATCACCTCCTATCACCTCCGATTACCTCCTATCACCTCCGATTACCTCCTATCACCTCCGATTACCTCCGATTACCTCTCATCACCTCCAATCACCTCCGATCACCTCCAATCACCTCCGATCACCTCCTATCACCTCCGATCACCTCCTATCACCTCCGATTACCTCCGATCATCTCCAATCACCTCCGATCACCTCCGATCACCTCCAATCACCTCCGATCACCTCCGATCACCTCCGATCACCTCCGATCACCTCCAATCACCTCCGATCACCTCCGATCACCTCCAACGGCCTCCAATCACCTACGATCACCTCCGATCACCTCCAATCACCTCCAATAACCTCTGATCACCTCCAATCACCTCCGATCACCTCCGATCTCCTCCAATCACCTCCAATCACCTCCGATCACCTCCAATCACCTCCAATCACCTCCGATCACCTCCGATCGCCTCCGATCACCTCCGATCGCCTCCAACGGCCTCTGATCACCTCCAATCACCTCCGATCACCTCTGATCACCTCCAATCACCTCCGATCGCCTCCAATCACCTCCGATCGCCTCCAACGGCCTCCGATCACCTCCGATCACCTCCGATCACCTCCGATCGCCTCCAATCACCTCCGATCACCTCCAATTACCTCCGATCACCTTATACGTCCTCCGATCACTTCTGATCACCTCCGATCACCTCCAATCACCTCTAACGGCCTCTGATCACCTCCAATCACCTCCGATCACCTCCAATCACCTCTAACGGCCTCTGATCACCTCCAATCACCTCCGATCACCTCCAATCACCTCCAACGGCCTCTGATCACCTCCAATCACCTCCGATCACCTCCGATTACCTCCGATTACCTCCAATCACCTCCGATCACCTCCGATCACCTCCAATTACCTCCGATCACCTTATACGTCCTCCGATCACTTCTGATCACCTCCGATCACCTCCGATCACCTTATACGTCCTCCGATCACTTCTGATCACCTCCGATCACCTCCAACGACTTCCAATCACCTCTGATCACCTCCAACGACCTCCGATCACCTCCGATCACCTCCAACGACCTCCGATCACCTCCAATCGACTCAAATCACCTCCAATCATTGATCACCTCTGATCACCTCCGATCACATCCAGTCTCCTCCAATCGCCACCGATCTCCTCCGACGGGGACGCACAACAACTGAATGGATAAGAAAACTCCACTTTGGAGGAAGTCTTCACTTGTTCTGGGACAGAAACGCGAGCCGGGCCCGAGAGGATCAGTCCACCTTCACAAATATGTCATGCACAGTGATTCATTATGACTAGATTTGCTTTTCTGTAACAGAGAAGTAAAAAAGTATCGTTTCTCGTGTGATGGTACCGCACACCGGGCCTCACCAGCGCGTGGAAGCGAGTCGAGTTACGCTCCCCACCTCAAAGAGGTCACGTAACAACCCAGAAGTCCTCTCTGGGTTTGGAGCTTCGCTTGAGGCCCGGCGGGCTGGAATCTAACCCCCGTCCTGCTGGGAGACCCGACGGGCCACATCAAACCCTCTGACACAACGCAGATCCTGTCTCTGTGGTCGGGACTCGCAGGGTGGCGGCGCGGCGGCGGCGGCAGAGCAGCGTAGGAACATTTACATGTTCTGGACGGATCCGAGGAGCCTCCCAGACCCGGACTTGCAGCAGAACCTTCATTCTCGACTTAAAGGGACTTTTTTTATGCAGTATTTAAAGTATTAAAATCCCAGGAAGATGCAGATCTCTCGGTTTCACACCTTTCATGTTGTTGATTTAAAGGGATTGTGACATGAAAAACACATTTTTCTTGATTTTTTGTGTTTTGTTGGGTGTCTTGACATCAATTACACCCAAAAAACAACGAACTTTTAACATTCAGTGTATTGTGTGCTTTCTGGGATTTTCCGCATAACTGTGCAAAAACGGCGCACCTGGTTTGCTGGCAGGCCGTTACGTAACGGTCCGCTAAATCACCGCCCCCTCCACCCAGCTCCCTGTCTCCTCTCCTCTCCAGTGCACCATAAAGGCTGATTTATGGTTCAGCGTTACACCGACGCAGCACCTACGGCGAAGGGTTACGCGGCGACGCGCACCGTACGCTGAACCCTACGGCGTAGACTCTGCGTCGATTTAACGCGGAACCATAAATGAGGCTTAACACGGAGCTGTTTAGAGCCTCTTCTGTTCTCATCAGCGGAGGAAAACTGCTAAGAAGACCCGCGGCCACTGACTGGACTTAAGATAAGGGGACACTTTATTTACATGCCTTTATTTTTATGATTGTTTGCTGTGGTTCGCCCTCCTGCTTTTCCGTGCATGCTTCGCCTGTCGCTCCGACGCCGCTGTGAGCGTATGGCTGGAGGAGGAGGAGGTTTGGAGGAGGAGCGGAGCAATGATTGACAGGAAAGGGGGGAAAGGAAGCATTTTTCACGGCGCAAAAAAAACACTGTAATAAAAAGCCAGGAAAAGAGAACTAGAGTGAAGTTTTTCTTGTTACACTCTTTTAGACACATTTGAGGGATGTTGGCCAAGACTTTTAATAGTGTTAAAAGCATGTTAAAAATGATGTCACAATACCTTTAAGTAAAGCGTTTGACACCATTAACCATTCCTTACTTCTGCAGAAATTGGAGCGTTATGGCATAAGAGGTGTTAAACTAAACTGGATAAGAAGCTATTTAAATAATAGATTTCAGTATGTAAAAATAAACAATACTGTGTCACATTTCAGAAAAGTATCCTGTGGTTTTCCACAAGGTTCTGTTTTGGGACCAAAGCTATTTATATTGTATTTAAACGATATTTATACAGCATTGAATAAGTTGAAATTTATTACATTTGCAGACGATACAAACTTATTTTGTTCAGGACCAGACATTAAAGAATTGTTGAAAACAGCAGAGAGGGATTTGATCATGTTAAAAGAATGGTTTGATACCAATAAATTATCATTAAATGAAAGTAAAACGAAATTTATGATGTTCGGTGGTGCTAGAACTAATTGTGAAATTAAATTAAATCTAAGTGGAGTTGAAATTGAAAGAGTATATGAAACTAAATTTTTGGGAGTAGTTATAGATCATAAACTTTGTTGGAAGCCACATATAGATTATATTAAGCAGAAATTGTCTAAATCTATTGGTATAATTTACAAAACAAGGGATCTGTTGGATAAAAAATGTCTGCGCATACTGTATTTCTCTCTTATCATGCCATACATGTCATATTGTGTGGAGGTTTGGGGGAATACGTATAGAACTTATATAGACCCTATAGTTAAACTCCAGAAAAGAGCTGTAAGAATAATAAATAAAGTTTCTTATCGTGACACTACTAATAAATTATTTGTAGAGTCATGCATATTAAAATTCATAGATATTGTATATTTAAAAACATTAGAAATTTTGTTTCGAGTTAAGAATAATAGCCTTCCTGCTTGTTTTCAGCATTTCTTTAAATTAAGAGAAACAAATTATAATTTAAGAAGGCTGTGGGTCTTTGAAAGATGTCGTGTGAGGACTAATGTTAAATATAGATGCGTTTCATTTTTGGGAGTCAAATTATGGAATCAACTTAGTGATGAAGTGAAACTGTGTAAATCTCTGTTGAATTTTAAAAAAATATTGAAAAGTAAAATAATTAAGGATTACAATGCTAAATGATTGGAGTATAATTTGGTTAAGCAGAACAATTTAAATGGAAATTTCTCTTTTTGTTTCTTTTCATATTGCAGATAATCTGGGTTTTCTGTTGGAAAGTACAGGGTAGGCAAATATAAGCTTTGGCTTCAGCCTATTCCTTTTTCGGTTACAGAGTTTATTATTATTTTTTGTGTGAAACTGATGAGTGTAAACTTGTATGAAAGTGTTTTGTCATTTACACACACACACACACACACAGTTTGAATTGCAAATAATGTAATGTAACCGAAATAAACAATTCATTCATTCATTCATTCAACCCCCCAGAAGCGGGTTTGAGAGGCCGGAACCAGCCACGCGGATCGGCTCCGCCCCGTCTCCTGCAGGGAGTCTCCGGTTCTGACATTGGTGGGTCCGAATGTAAATTTGGACACAAATTACCCTCAATATTCCCCGAAGCATGTTATTATCATATGACGGAGAGCGCAGCTCCGCGTCGGGCTTGGAAGTGGGTTCTGATATCACGCTGGTCAGAACCAGCCCGGTCCCAGCCGGTTCTGACTCCTGTCCAGGCCCAGTTAATGTCCCGGCTGGTTCTGACTCCTGTCCAGGCCCAGTTAATGTCCCGGCTGGTTCTGACCCGGTCTGGGTCTTCGATGCTGCACCATCAGAGGTGACCTCGGCTCGTTCTGGCCAGTTTTGTTTAAAGTTGAATCACAAACGTAAACAACTGCTTCTGTTGACGCCGTCGTAATTACAGGCCGCGATTAACGCGATGACGGATAAATGACTCAGAACTTCAAACTTCTGACTGGAATAAAAACCCCAAAAACACCAAAAGTCTGATTTCCGAGTCGGGATGAGTCAGACTGCCGGGTTTCACGGTTCTGAGGAAGAAACGGATCATAAAAGAAAACCTCTCCGTGTTTGAAAAAGAACAACCAAAAACTCAAATAAACAATAGTATTTGTTTAGCTACAACGTACACGGATTACGGCCTCCACTTCCTGTTCGGACGGCGTTCGCAGCATCTTTACTTTTCTTTCCTGACGTCTACGTTTGCTGCTGCGTTGGGGATCGTGTTCCCGTCACATGACTAAGACCCCGTCCACACGTAGCCGGATATCTGCGGATATCTGCTAAACCGGAGATATTTTCCTACGTTTGGACCTGTCATCCACATGAAAACACAAATAAACGAAGGTTTAAAAAAACTCCGGGCAAAGTGAAGATTTTTGAAAACTCTGTTTATGTAGATGCGTGTAGACACACACAACCGGAGTTTTGCGTTTTCGAACGTCACATTATGTGCCAAAACAACAACAAATCTGCTCTGACGTGCGACTTTTGTTTACTACAGATGATCCAGCATCTGTTCTCCCAGCTATTTATTAAATAAATGGTCTCTGGTCTTGACCACCACTTACTGCGTTACACCGACACAGAGGCTACGCCGTAGGGTACGCGGCGACGCACACCCTACGGTGTAGGGCCCGCGGAGCCCCCGCGGAGCGCCCGGGGAGGTGCAGCTTCCCCGGAAGACCAGATGATCTACAGGTTTGGAATGCTTATGAATGTGGTCGAAAACGCAGATCTTCGGTTATGTGTGGAAGGGTTTTTTTTTTAAAAACGATGTAATGTGGATGCAAATTTTTTTATAAACGGAGGGGGGAAATATTCGTTTTTAAAAATACCCGGCTACGTGTGGACGGAGTCTCAGTTTAAGTTGAGCTTCAGCCGCCGGACAGACAGACGGGTTTTTCACGGTTGGCCAGGAGCCCACATCATCACCACTCCACCTCCGTGCTTGACAGTGGGCATCAACCAGGTCATCAAGTGTTTCTAGACCCCCAGGGGGCCCTGGGCATGATGAATGAAGTCCAGGACCACAGATCAGTAACAAAAGCTTTTATTAAACAATCCAAATATACAATAAACAATAAATAACATAACATAAACACTAACTTATTATGTGGCTGAATTCACTTTACACAACTTTAATGTGCAGTAAACTTGCCTGGTGTATGATTTTTTATGATGTAACTTGCACATTCTTACCACCGTCACCTTTTTTCTTTTCTTCCTCTTCATGTTTTTCTTCTTTTTGTGTGTCCAGAGCGATATGTTCGGTTCACTTTTTCAAATTTTTAATCACTTTTGCCGCATGTCGATGCTGGCTAGTGATGGGGGCCCATTAGGGAGGTTCCTGACTGTCATTGCAGTGTTTATGGGGGTTTCAAGCTGTGTCGTTGATATGGAGCGATATCAGCCGTCCGTCGGGGCCCCCCTACTAGGGCTAGGTGATTTTGGACAAAAATAAAATCCCGATTTTTTTTCTCTGAAAACCCGATTTTCGATTTCGATTTTTTTGGTAAAACTACAAAAGACAATTAAAAAAAATTGTTTCAAATATTTTATCTTTATTTTTTAAGAAAAATAGCAAACACATTTCCCTATTGGGACTGAAGTGCAATTGAAGATACTGTAAATCCTCCTTGAGTTCAGTAAAGTGACAACATTTACAATTTTCTTGACCAAACAAAGTTGACTAGACGAGCTCTGTCTGTAATGCAGCAGCTGCAAAAAAGGAAAATTGATTTTCCGATTTTCCTTTTTTTAAGATCGCCTTGATTAATAAATCCGATTTAGATTTAAAATCGATTAATCGCACAGCCCTACCCCCTACTATCAACTAGCCATTGACAACTTGGAAAGGGCCCCGTGGGGGGGGGGTTCTGATGCGTTGTCGTTGCAGCGTCTAAAGCAGTTCCATTATTTGGTTGTTGATGTCAGCTGACTTTCGGGGCTCCCTTCAGCTCGGGGCCCCTTCAGCTCGGGGCCCCCTTCAGCTCGGGGCCCCTAAGCGGTGTTGCGGCGCCTCTGGTATCAAGTAGTGATGAGCTCGGCTTTGTTTCCTCCAGATATCGGCTCCCTGGTGTCGTCTGTTCACACGACGTCGGTCCAGCTTCGTTCACACGTAACTCTGCCATCCGAAACCACGTCGCCATGTTCTCGTAGGCAGGAGACGCTTCCTCCCGGCGTCTAAAACGCTAGCTGAGGCCGGTCCGGTCCAGCTCTGGAAGTGGCCTTTAACCCTTCCCAGCCTGGCGGAGGAAGCACATTTTTGTTTGTTTTCTACAGCAGTTTGTGGTCAGCTGAGCTGATTGGCTCCGAAATAGCATGGGCTGTTTTCTGTCCTGCTGATTTATTAAGATGATTCGTGACAGTTGGAGCCGTAGGAATAACTTCAGAGATTAACGTCAAATCAGGGCACTTATCTGAACTTCAGTAATCTTAGAAATCAGTCCACGACTCTAAATAACGGCGCTGGATCCATCATAGTTTTAAATCTGATCAAAAGGCCCATCTGTGATCGTAAGACCGTTTGAGAGCCGGGATTTTTATCTGTAAAGACTGTTTACCTTCACTGACGGTGAAGGGATGGAGGGATGGAGGGATGGAGGGATGGAGGTGGGGCGAAGGAGGGCGGGCCGGGACCAGAACCGGAGGTTCTGTACCTGCTTAGGCAGGTGAGCCGTCTGGTCTCCCGAGAGGAACCTCTTAACATCTTCATGACATAATTTCTGAGCCAGTTCAACACGAGGAATTGAAACAAGTTGAAAAAGATTTTATCCATCTTAGAAGGGAAATTCTATTATTGCAGGAATATATAAAAGAAAGTAAATTAATTAAACGTCAGTACTTCACAGCTCCTCCTCCAGTCGGCTACGTAGGAGCTCTCTCTCTCATCAGCAGCAGGTCGTTGGAAATCTCAACGTAAAAAACCCCCAAAACAAACAAAAAAAAGGATAGAATCAAGATCATTCTGCTCCAGGCAATTGTTGATATGATCAAAAACGCTTCATACCAGTCAGAGATGGAAACAGGGCGGCTGCGGGTCCTTAAAAAGTTTTATATCCCATTTTCCTAAAATAAGGCCTTTAAATGTCTTAATTTGTCTTAAATCTCAATCCATAGGTCTTGATTTTTTAATTCATCGTCATCATTAAAAAGTTTTCTTACAGTTTGAAAAGGAAAAGTTTATTTAATCGTTTTGAGGAGAAATAAACCTGTTTACCAGTTGTTAGACGCCCCAGTCAGGGTTGCCAGGTTGGGCGGGTTTAAGAAAAATATAGGACTGGGCAGGTTGAAAAAATCTTGGCTGCTTTTCCTGGTTTTTACTAAATATTTAGGAGAAATTATTAACAAAAAAGTTTCCATTATGGCAGAGAAAAGTAGAAACTTACACAATAAACTCACTGATATTATATTTGATTTAATCTACTCAATTTAATTGTAGTCTTTGTTTGTAGCCTGAACTTTTTTTGGGCTATTTAGTGATGTTATGAAGCTTGAAATTTATTAAGCATTTAATAATTTACGGTTTTAACTTGGAGAATGTATGATTTGGGCTGGAACCTGTCAGCCAGATCTGGCAACCTTCACCTCAGTGATGGATTTCTCAGTTGGCGTAGTTTCGAGATGAGGCAAGCAGAAATGGGAACTTTAAAACCAACATGTTGTACATTTCCTCTTTTCATAATATATTTGTTCTTTTGTATTGCACCAATCACCACAGCACATTCCTTGGCAATAAACTTATTTCTTATTCTGATGTAAATTTAGCAACAAATGGCTCGAAAATTCCAGTTTCTGTGTCTTTTTGGTGTTAAATTTAGTTTGAATATGGTGTTAAAAAGTCTTACAAAACCATGTCAGTGTATCAGTCCTGACTGGAGATGACCAGTGAGTCACATGATTATTGCTGATTGATGTTTGGAGCCTGAACTTTTTGTGATGTTGTGAAGCTTCACTTGTTTATAACTTGAAATTTATTACGCATCTAATAATTTACGGTTTTAAAGGAGCCGTCTGTAAGACATGGCCAAAACTGGTACTGCAGTCACTTTCCAAATATTGTTGAGCGGCGTGTACCCTCCCCCTCCTCCCCCCGACCAGAGGTTGCCAGGTAGGCTGCAGAATGCAGCAGGAACGTAGGCTGCCATGGCTGCGATAATTAGAGCCGAGCTGGCAACCCGGATGCCGAAACAATACTGACTTGGTGATTGGGAGATAGGTGGAGGGTGGAGCTTCAGAAACAATACTGACTTGGTGATTGGGAGATAGGTGGAGGGTGGAGCTTCAGAAACAATACTGACTTGGTGATTGGGAGATAGGTGGAGGGTGGAGCTTCAGAAACAATACTGACTTGGTGATTGGGAGATAGGTGGAGGGTGGAGCTTCAGAAACAATACTGACTTGGTGATTGGGAGATAGGTGGAGGGTGGAGCTTCAGAAACAATACTGACTTGGTGATTGGGAGATAGGTGGAGGGTGGAGCTTCAGAAACAATACTGACTTGGTGATTGAGAGATAGGTGGAGGGTGGAGCTTCAGAAACAATACTGACTTGGTGATTGGGAGATAGGTGGAGGGTGGAGCTTCAGAAACAATACTGACTTGGTGATTGGGAGATAGGTGGAGGGTGGAGCTTCAGAAACAATACTGACTTGGTGATTGGGAGATAGGTGGAGGGTGGAGCTTCAGAAACAATACTGACTTGGTGATTGGGAGATAGGTGGAGGGTGGAGCTTCAGAAACAATACTGACTTGGTGATTGGGAGATAGCGGGAGGGTGGAGCTTCAGGCCAAAACAAAAAATGACAACATAAACATCAGTTGAGGGCTGCAACTCCTCTTTTTAAACTGGGATATCCTGGCTTGAGTGCTGTTGTCAGTGACATAAGTATTTGAAATGAACATGATTTTTAAATGTCTGTTGACATATCGGGGTCATTTTATGATTCGTTTTATTATGGCTCTTACATACAGCTCCTTTAACATAGAGAATGTACTGTATGATTTGGGCTGGTTTTTCATTAATTCGGCGGGTTTTATATTGCGTTTGCGCTGGAACCTGCCAGATCTGGCAACCTCAACCTCAGCGCTGGATTTCTTAGTCGGCGTAATCTTGAAGCTCAAATGGGTAAATTTAAATTTAGCGACAAATGGCTCGAAAATTCAGGTATCGGGGACCCTGCATCCACATGGAGACCTGAGCAGAAACCGGTTGTACTTCCCCTTTAAGACCGAACTCTGGCGGACTGATTCCAGGTGGGCCGCAGCCAGATTTAAAGCTCTGTTGCAATCCAGCAATCAGCAACAGAAATGTGTCATTGGGAGAAACAGAACATTGTGATTCAGGAGAGCTGGGCTCTGGGCCGGGCCAAACTTTCCCTGGTAGAATGCAATAAAACCCAGAGTTATACAATTCAGCGGATAAATCCTGGAAGAAGAGAGACGGCAAACGCATCCCACAACAAACCTCTGCAGAATGTTGCTTCAGGTGCAAAACTCCTGCCGGTGGATTGATGCCAACTTCAGAGTCCCGCTGGAGTCCACAGACCCCCCATCAAAGGTCCCGTCGGAGTCCACGGACCCCCATTGAAGGTAAAGTTCAGAGTCTCCTCGTTAGAGAAACACAGCACTATTCCAGGCCATGATTAGATTAACTTTAAGAGAAGCAGATCTGCTGGTGGATCGTCTTGTCTGAAGTTCTGACTCTGAAACCAATTAGAGTATAATCAACAAATTACAGACGGAAAACAGCAAGAAGAAACAAAAATAACATTGGAATAGTGAGACCAGCTCACATCCATCCGTCCATACCAGGACACGGCACACAAACCTCGGTGAGGTAAAGAGGAAACCCTGAGTAACCCACCGGGAACCCAAGAGGAATACAGGAGGAACCCATAAGGAACCTGCAAGGAGCCCAGGAGGAACCCCAAGAAACCCCAGAGGAACACACCAGGAACCCAAGAGGAAACCCAGGGGAACCCAGGAGGTGCCAATGAGGAACCCATAAGGAACCCTTGAAGAACCCAGGAGGAACCCCCGAGCAACCGACGGGGAACCTCCAAGGAACCCAAGAGGAACCCCAGAGCAACCCACTAGGAACCCACAGGAAACCCAGGAGGACCCACGAGGAACCTACAAGGAACTCAGGAGAAACCCAGGAGGAACCCCCGAGGAGCCCAGATGGAACCCAGGAGGAACCCACGGGGAACCCACAGGAAACCCAGGAGGAACAGCAGAGGAACCCAGGAGAAACCCAATAAGAACCCCTGACGAACCCAGAGAACCCCCCGAGGAACTCACGAGGAACCCAGGAAAAACCTGCGAGGAACCCAGGAGGAACCCCCAAGGAACCACCGAGAAACCCAAGAGGAACCTAAGAGGAACCCACGAGGGACACAGGAGGAACGCAGGAGGAATCCAGGAGGAACCCCCGAGGAGCCCAGAAGGAAACCAGGAGGAAGCCCCGAAAAACCCAGGAGGAACCCAATAAGAACCCCTGACGAACCCAGAGGAACCCCCGAGGAACTCACGAGGAACCCACAAGGAAGCCAGGAGGAAGCCAGGAGGAACAGCAGAGGAACCCAGGAGAAACCCAATAGTAATCCCCGAGGAACTCATGAGGAACCCAGAAAAAACCTGCGAGGAACCCAGGAGGAACCACAAGGAACCCCCGAAAAACCCAAGAGGAAGCCAAGAGGAACCCAATAAGAACCCCTGACGAACCCAGAGGAACCCACAAGGAACTCAGGAGGAACGCAGGAGAAATCCAGGAGGAACCCACAAGGAACCCACAGGAAACCCAGAAGGAACCCCCGAGGAAGCCAAGAGAAACCCAATAGGAACCCCTGACGAACCCAGAGAAACCCCCAAGGAACTCACGACGAACCCAGGAAAAACCTGCGAGGAACCCAGGAAGAACCCACAAGGAACCCCCAAAAAACCCAGGAGGAACCCCCAAGGAACCCCCGAGAAACCCAAGAGGAACCTTAGAGGAACCCACGAGGGACACAGGAGGAACGCAGGAGGAATCCAGGAGGAACCCCGAGGAACTCAAGAGGAACCCAGGAAAAACCTGCGAGGAACCCACAAGGAACCCCCGAAAAACCCAGGAGGAACCCCCGAGGAACCCCTGAGAAACCCAGGAGGAAGCCAAGAGGAACCCAATAAGAACCCCAGGAGGAACCCAATAGGAACCACTGACGAACCCAGAGGAACGCCAGAGGAACGCCTAAGACTTGAAGGCACCAGTGGACCTGGAAACTGCTCTGCTCGCGTCCAGAAAGCGATTTCCTCCAAAGTGGAATCTTTTCCAAAACCCAGAGCAAATCCAGGTTACTGAGACCTGGACGACTTGAGGATCTCCACGTGTCTCTGTTCAGGAGTTCCTCCTCTCCCCCGGCTGCCGCGGACCGAGACCAGGAAGGAACTGCTCACCAAACCTTCAGTTTGCCGAGATCATCCTGGAGAAACATCCTGGTTAAAGCTGCAGCGATTTGTTTCCTCCTCTGGCGACATGATCAGTGTTGTTCTCTGGGAATCCTTGAAAAACCTTCCCCGGACTTCCCTGGTGCTATTCCCCGGTGCCCCGTAGAGTCTCCGGCTCTGCTGGTTCCCACTGAACTCAGACCACATTTGGCCCGTTCTCCGCTGCTTCGGATTCCTCGGCTCGCACATCCTTAGCCTCGGGCGGCGGCCACCTCTCCCTCGGACCCCCGGCCGAGAGAGGAGCTCCGGGTTCAGCTAGTTTCCATATGAGCTTGTACTCAACTGCAGCTCAATAACACAGAGAAGTGGATGATGATGTTGAACTCACTATAAATGTTTCCATCCATCAGCTGAGATCAGATATGTGTGGCGACTGCACTACCGCTATTTCTACACTATTGGAGGATTGACTCCAGTGCTTTTAAGGATTGACACGACTACTAACTAGTCCCAAAGTCCTCTAGCAGAATAACCAGCTCCAACACCCCCCTCCACCTCAGAAAAGGAATGAATAGTAAAGGTTACTGATTTAAATTGGACTGAATTTGGAGATGAAACCTGAATTTTAAATATTAAAGATTGAAATTACAGGATTTACCATTATAGTAATCAGATTACACCGTATATCAGCATCACTGAAATGGACCTGATGCTTAATCAATCACAACAATATGCAAATATTATTCATACATTTATTAAAACAAGGCTGATATAAACACAAAACTGTAATTAAATACAGACACATGCAGATGCAGCAAAACATTAAATCAGATGCAAAATACAAATAGTTTACAAAACTGTACATTAACCAGAGGAAGAACTGGTGATCACCAGATTCTGTCTGAGACCTGGAGGGACCCAGAGACCCGAGGCCGACGGATAATTCCGGACAATTTTGAAAGAGGACTAAAAACCTTTCTTTTTAGCAAAGCATTGTATCCCTAAACAATGCTGTTGGTTTCTTTTCCCCTAGTTGCTGTTTTTAATCGTTTTATTCTCTTTTCTGCCATGTCTTGACTTTTTATCCCTTTTATCTCTTATCTTGATTTTATTATTTCTGTTTAACTATCAAACTGTAGCACTTTGAGATTCTCAGTAATGTAAAGTGCATTATAAATAAAATGTATTACTATTTATTATTTGAGACCGAGACAAGACCAGCAGACAAAAAAGTCAGCTACTATCATGAAATCATGTTTTTTTGTATATGGTTAGATTTTATTTTTTTTTCTTTTAAAAACGTGAAAAAAAGACACAATTCTGGACTTAAAATTGAGTTTTTTTCACTAAAACAAGGCTGAAAGTCACCTGAAAGTCACCTGTCTTGCTCCTTCCCAGGTCCAGGCTGCAGGCAGCGGCCGGTCTGGGTACCATCGACGGCCAGCGGACCGACTCGCCTCCGTCGTCCTCGGCGGCTCCGCTGGACGGGTTCCGGGCCTTCTGTCAGGCTCAGCTGCAGCAGACCCGGGACTTACAGGAGCGCATCGGCAGGGAGCTCAGGTGAGACCGAGCTCAGGTGAGACCGAGCTCAAGTGAGACCCAGCCCAGGTGAGACCCAGCCCAGGTGAGACCGAGCTCAGGTGAGACCGAGCTCAGGTGAGACAGAGCTCAGGTGAGACAGAGCTCAGGTGAGACCGAGCTCAGGTGAGACCGAGCTCAGGTGAGACCGAGCTCAGGTGAGATGGAGCTCAGGTGAGACCGAGCTCAGGTGAGACCCAGGTCAGGTGAGACCGAGCTCAGGTGAGACCCAGCAGTGCCTCTACTGACCACCAGGGGGTGGCTGCACGAGTCAGTCTCTCATGTACCTCCTTCCTGTGGCAGAACGAGTCACAGTTGGTCCATTTGTCCTTTCTTAAGCTCCGTTTTTTTTAGTAACAATACTTCAAACAATAATATTTGGAAAGATTTGATCAGAACAAATTAAAATTAATACGGAAGAGTATAAAAATAATATTTTAGAGGAGGAAGATTTTTTTACGTTATGCACTTCACGAAAAAAGCCGTAATGTTGAGAAAAAGTCGAAATGTCGAGATTAATGTTGAAATACAGTTTCAAGAATAAAGTCGAAATTTCACCTTTTTTCTCAACATTTCAACTTTATTCACGAAATTTTTATTTTTATCTCAACATTTCGACTTTTTTCTCGAAATTGTACTTCAACATTATTCTCGAAATTTCGACTTTATTCTTGAAATTGTATTTCAAAATTAATCTCGATATTTCGACTTTTTTCTCCACATTTCCACTTGAAGTGGACAAAAAAAAAATCTTCCCCTCTCAAATATTTTTTCTCCTGCATGGCCCTAATACTCTTCTGAAAATTTAAAATGTAAAAAAGTCAAGAAAAAAGAAAATCCAGCCGAGTTTCTGATTATTTTGATTCAATTCAATTCAATTCAATTTTATTTATATAGCGTCTAATACAACAGAGTTGTCTCTAGACGCTTTACAGAGACCCATACCCAGAACATGACCCCCGAGCAGTTATTACATAAACAATGGCAGGTAAAAACTCCCCTAGTGGGAGAAAAACCTTAAGCCAAACAGTGGCAAGGAAAAACTCCCCTTTAGGAGGGAAGAAACCTTGAGCAGGACCAGGCTCATCAGGGGGGACCCTCCTGCCGAGGGCCAGACTGGTGGGTCAGGGACGGCAACAGCACAGCAGGCAGGTGGAAGCAGCAACGGGATGACCGGGGGTGGGGACCGCAGGCCAGCACACAGCTCCCGAAGCTCCGGCCCAATCAGCAAGTCCCAGGTTGGGGTGCAGGGTCAGGAAAAGACTTGTGCTCCGTAATGCAAGCTACAAGCCACCCACGGCCACCTGCAGGACAAAAGAGAGAAAAGGGAGGAGAAGGAGGGGCCAGCAACGGGATGACCAGGGGTGGGGACCGCAGGCCAGCACGCAGCTCCCGAAGCTCCGGCCCAATCATCAAGTCCCAGGTTGGGGTGCAGGGTCGGGGAAAGGTTGAGAAGGGGCAGGGCCAGGGAGAGGAGTCTTGAGGGACGGACATTCTCCCCCGCCCAAAAGGGGCCGTTACCCTGCCCCCCTCACTCCCACACTGCAGGTTCCGGTGTCCGGCAAAGGATGCTGCAACATGGACAAAAGAGAGAAAAGGGAGGAGAAGGGGGGGCCAGCACAAGAAACCACAGGAGCGACTCTGACACACTAAAGTTTACATGTGTGCAGAAGTTAGAACCCACCTTTAAATCCAGAAATCAAGCAGCTGATTTGCAGGATTTTAGCATTCTGCACGTAAAACCTCAGACTTGGTCAGTGCTGATCCGGATCTACTGCTGTGTTTGGGATCATGTCACATGACCCAGTTTCAGCCAATCAGCAGTCAGATGTCCTCATGTGGACTCTGGTCTACAGAGTCTACATTAGCCTGATAGGCCTATCAGGTAAGCTTAATCCGCTAAGCTACAACGCCTAACTGGGACATAAAGCTTCAGAAAACCTGTGGGGGATGTCACAGGGGGTTGTCCAGTTCTTCTTACCCAGAACACCCTGAGCAGGTCTGAGTTCGTGGCCTCTAGTGGTCAGTTGACGAACTTCAGGTCTGTAACTTTCATCGGGTCTTGCTCCATTTGGGGTTGTCATGGTTACACAGGTGGCCTTGTAAATATGTTGTAATGTCTCATCTCAAACATACGGAAGAGTATTAGGGGCCATGCAGGAGAAAAAATATTTGAGAGAGAGATTTTTTTTATTGTGCACTTCGAGAAAAAAGTTGAAATGTCGAGAAAAAAGTCGAAATGTCGAGATCAATGTTGAAATATAATTTCATGAAAAAAGTTGAAATTTCTCAACATTTCAACTTTATTCACGAAATTTTGACTTTTTCTTAACTTTTTTACTTTTTTCTCAAAATTGTACTCCAACATTAATATCGACATTTCGACTTTTTCCTCGACATTTCGACTTTTTTTTTTCAACATTTCAACTTTTTTCTCGAAAAATGTACTTCAACATTAATCTTGACATTTCGACTCTTTTTTCGACATTTTGACTTTTTTTCTCGACATTTCGAATTTTTTCTGGAAGTGCATAATGAAAAAAATCTCCTCTTCCTCCTCTGAAATATTACTTTTATTTTTCTCCTGCCTGGCCCTAATACTCTTCCGTACAAACAGAAGTCAGTAATCATACACAATAATACTTTTTTTTTTTTTGATTAAAATGTCAAATAATGCTTATTTCTGCAGAGAAAACTATAAAAGATGTCTTGTTATGTCGATGCCACAGATGAATATCTGACTTGTAGCCGTTAATATTAATTCTCTCTGCTGGGAAACACAATACTGCAGCTAGAGTCGTATGTTTGACTGATAAAGAACAAGACAAATAACCGAGGAGTTAAGAAGAAAATAAATTAAAAGCAGGATGTCGGTGAACAGGATCGGCTGAAACACACGACAGCAGACGTGTTTACGGCAGATTGAATTACACCTCCCTTATCTTTGCCTCGTCGGCCTGTCGGACATCCAGCGGCGAGGAATGTCAGCCATCCTCTTGTTATGTCTGATCGCGCGGCGCGGAGACCCCAAAGACAACGTCCATGTATTTTCACAAGTCCTTCAGTGTCTCTGGCCTTCGGAGCACGGAGGACCACCGGCGCTTAAAACACCGGGCAGCGTCCCGCTTATCCTCCTGACCTTCACAATTACGCCGCACAAAAGATGAAAGGCGGCGGCCGCCGCTGACACGGGTCACGGCGAGGACTCCTATGGCTCTGGGCGGCAGCGCCGCGCTCCCCGGGCCCCCTGGGGCCCCCCCACCCCCCCGGCTCCTGAACAATGAGCCTTTCTGGGGGCCGACGCAGCCATTTAACCCCTGGCCTGACCTGGTGTCAGTCCGGGGTTCAGGGGCAGCAGAGAGAGTGCCGCCCGCTGGCCTGCTGCTGGCCGTAAGGTGACTTCTCAGTGCAACCTGCAGAATCGGTGCGTCCGAAATGCCATACTAAACAGTATATACTCAAAAAGTATACTTAAGTTGGGCACGCTTTTGAGTAAATATCAAGAAACAGAAGTGGGGACTCCGACAGGGAACTGCATCGCCAGATACTCCTCTATTTAGAGGAAACAAAAACGATAGTTGTGTTACCCTACCCCCTCTCACTTAATGTTAACGTTATGTCATAAAACAATAACATTAGCACTAGCTATCATTGGCTGTCTGTAGCTAGCTCATTCGTAAACTTTGCAAACACATCTACCCACACAATAATGTGATAAATGATTAACTCATCTGGTTAATAGCTTATGGAAACCAAAGCGAAATCACACCTAATTCCTCACATTTGAATTGTAGCGTGATGCTGCTGCAGCTTTGCTTGGTACCGCTAACGTTATCCTCCATTTTTGTTGGTTGCTAAGTATCTGTGCAGCACTTAGCAACCAAACACTGCTGCATTGCATTGTGGGAAGTTTCTGCTTAGCTAGTGTCCATCAATCCACACTAATATATTTCTCCAGAATGAGTATGGATAGCACTATTGAGTACGTACTAATGTTTCGGACGCAATAAAAAATCTCTCATACTGTTTTTGCTACTCATTAGGGTGGAAGTATGGAATTTCGGATGCAGCGAATAACTCTGCAGAACTAGTGTTTCTGTTGCCACGACGATGGTTCCTGGGCTTCAGGAGAACCTTTCTATATTTACAACAAGTGTTGTTTTTGTCAGCCTGCTTCAATTTGAGTTTTAGTCTAGTCTTTGGGTCAAACTATCATTTTAGTTTTTATTAGTTTTAGTCACCTTCATTCTCCTTTTAGTCGTGTCAAGTTTCAGTCGACTAAAAGTCTGAGCATTTTAGTCTTATTTTAGTCAGAATTGTCCAGGACCAAGGTTATCTTATTATTATATTATTGTTACCTAATAAACTAAAAAATACATTCATTCCAGATACAGAAGACTCTAATTTGAGTTTACAGCATATTTTTTTTTCCGCATTTCTCCCCGTCTTTCTCTTTTTCGACGAAACATTGGATTTTCTTTTCCACGTCTATGAAGGAAAGTGGATCCAAAGATATGAAGACTAAACTGGTGTAAAGACTAAACCAGAGGAAAATACTTCAAACATGGAGATTAAGGATCTTTGTTAGAACATTTTGTCTCGCTTTGGTCAACGAAAATGAAGACACATTTTATTTTTTATTTTGTAATCTACATTTTAGTCTGGTTTTTTATCCGTCTATGATATTGCATTATATATTTAATCATCGTTATCGTCACATGACCAGCATTTTCGTTTTCCTCAGGTGATAAAGGTTCATTGACGACGATATTTAGTCATAATTTGTTATGGCCTTGTGATGACAATTCTGTCCTTACTATTCAGGTTCATTTCAGGCCTTTTCATTTCTACGGCGCTGATTCCCAACAAAAATCCTCCCGGGGTCCAATTAAGATCCAGTTGGTTATAATTTTCTGTTCTGAATTAGTGATTTCATGGCACGAATGAACAAAAGCACAGAAACATTTTCCAGACTAACCTCTCTTCACAACAACCACAACTGTGAGACGTACACGCAAACGTTCGGTCGCGTTTCGATGGAGATCTGTTTTAGCAGCAGCTAAACTTCGGATTGGTGGACTTTAGTCTGCAGTTTCTTCTGCCAGAGACGATGCCGCGATTCATGGACGTTCACGGTTCGAGGACGTGTCTTCGCTTCCTGTCTACGGTCGTGGACTTGTCTATGGTCGGTGGACGTGTCTACAATCAGGGACGTGTCTACGGTTCATGTCTATGGTTGGTGGACGTGTCTATGATCAAGGACGGGTCTACGGTTCATGGACATGTCTATGGTTGGTGGACGTGTCTACGTTTGTTGGACGTGTCTAAGGTTCATGGACATGTCTATGGTTGGTGGACGTGTCTACAGTTGGTGGACCGTAGACACGTCCACCGGCCGTAGACACGTCCACCGACCGTAGACACGTCCACCGACCGTAGACACGTCCACCGACCGTTGACACGTCCACCGACCGTTGACACGTCCACGGACCGTAGACACGTCCACCGACCGTTGACACGTCCACGGACCGTAGACACGTCCACCGACCGTAGACACGTCCACCGACCGTAAACACGTCCACCGACCGTTGACACGTCCACCGACCATAAACACGTCCACCGACCGTAGACACGTCCACCGACCGTTGACACGTCCACCGACCGTTGACACGTCCACGGACCGTAGACACGTCCACCGACCGTAGACACGTCCACCGACCGTAGACACGTCCACCGACCGTTGACACGTCCACCGACCGTTGACACGTCCACCGACCGTAGACACGTCCACCGACCGTAGACACGTCCACCGACCGTAAACACGTCCACCGACCGTAAACACGTCCACCGACCGTAGACACGTCCACCAACCGTAAACACGTCCACCGACCGTTGACACGTCCACCGACCATAAACACGTCCACCGACCGTTGACACGTCCACCAACCGTAGACACGTCCACCGACCGTAGACACGTCCACCGACCGTAGACACGTCCACCGACCGTAGACATGAACCGTAGACACGTCCCTGATTGTAGACACGTCCACCGACCATAGACAGTCCACGACCGTAGACTTGTCGTGGTCCCCTTCTTACTGTCCTCAAACAGAACTGCACACCAGGGGGGATTTTATTTTTATTTATTTTTTTATTTTTTATTCAATTTTATTTTTTACTTTTCCATTTTATTTTTATTTTTTATTTTATTATTATTATTATTATTATTATTATTATTATTATTATTATTATTATTATTATTATTATTATTATTATTAGTAGTAGTAGTAGTAGTAGTAGTATTATTATTAGTATTATTATTATTAGTATTATTATTATTAGTAGTAGTAGTGGTAGTAGTAGTAGTGGTAGTAGTAGTAATAATATATTAGTATTAATAGTATATTAGTAGTAGTATTAGTATTATTATTATTAGTAGTAGTAGTATTAGTAATATTAGCATTATTATTATTACAAATAAAGGTCGATTTGATTTTAATTTGATATTTATTATTATTATTATTATTATTATTAGTAGTAGTAGTATTAGTAATATTAGCATTATTATTATTATTATTACAAATAAAGGTCGATTTGATTTTAATTTGATATTTATTATTATTATGATTATTATTATTATTATTATTATTATTAGTATTAGTATTAGTATTATTACCTTTATTTTACGTTTATCTTTGGTACGTAGGTGCGGCTTAAAACCAATTCATCTATTCATTCATTTCACGTTATTTTGTGTATAGGGACATTGTACATTGATAAACAGTTTAAAATGTAAATATACTCAATTATAGCCAAAAGGCTAATTAGCATTGGCAGTTCCCCTGCAAGGCTCAGTAAAAAGATACAAGCAACATTACATGACACACAATAACAATTAAAAATCGCACAACACTGCAATTGTTAATACAATAAACAATTAATGATCACAGATTTAAGACGTTTTAAGCCATTCCTTGAGATTTCCCTTAAACGAGTATGAGGGACAAGCCCTTATTGTTCAAATAAACAAAAGAATCAATAACAACTTTTCCATCTTTTCTTAATCCTCCATGAAAGCAGTGAAGTAGCTGAAGTAGCTTCTGCTGCCTGGTAATTGTAGGTGTTTGTGACCCAGCAGTGACCCAGCAGGTACAGGGAGGGGGAGTCGGGGGGTCGGGGGGGGGTCGTGGTCCCCGTGACCCCGTGACCCCCCCCCCCTCATGTCCCACTGAGAGTGAAGAGCTGGGCCTTTGTAGGGATCAAGCACCGGCTTAAGACCAGACAGGCAGAGTGTGTCTGCAGCCCCTCGGGGTGGGGGGGGTTCAGGGTGGGGGGGGCAGAGCAAAGCAGCACTAATACATTCATTAAGTTTCCATTGAGGAGGCTCCCCAGTCGGTTTACCCCCCAATGAAAGAGACATTATCAGCATTTAGGCCCAAGGACCAGGGAGAAACGCACACACTCACACTTTCCTATAGGATTGATTGGCAGTCGGCTCAGCCAGTGCCTGTGATCACTTACTTAGCTAAGCTAACTTTGATTGACAGGTGGTGGGCGTGTTCTTCAGAAGCCGATGGGTCACATGACCAAATGCTTCGTCCACTGATTTATAATTATATAATATTATATAATATAATATAATATTTCTAAGGTTCAGTCCTTCCACCGGGTTGTCGTTATCAGGCTTCATTAACTTGATGATTACATCACGAGATACGTGAACGAGCACATGTTTGGTGCTTAATTATTATTATTATTTATTTATTTATTTATTTTTTTTACCTTGTCTGCACACATATTAATGATTGATACCATGACGGTAGAAACCAAAAGTATATATATGTGCATTATTACTATATTTAATATATATACATTTATATACGCATACATATGCGTACACATACATAAATATACACATACAAACTCAGTGATTTGTTGTTTTTTTTTGGGGGGGGTGACGACGTCCACTGCCAATCCAGGAAGCAGGAACACACGGAGACACACGTCAAGCACTGGAAATCTGCAACAAAAAACCACAAACAAAGCACGAAACCGGCACGGAGCCGACCCAAATCTTGAGATCTGATCGCAGTCTGAGCTAAGCTACCGCTACCGCTACCTAACCCCAAAAACTACAGAGCCAGCATGCAGGTGAACAAGCCAGTGTGTATGTCTATGTGTGTGTGCTTGTATGTATATGATCATGCGTGTGTGTGTGTGTGTGTGTGTGTGTGTGTGTGTGTGTGTGTGTGTGTGTGTGTGTGTGTGTGTGTGTGTGTGTGTGTGTGTATGTGTGTGTGTGTGTGTGTATATGTGTGTGCGTACGTGTGTGTGTACATGTCTTTGTGGCTGTGTGTGTGTGTGTGTGTGTGTGTGTGTGTGTGTGTGTGTGTGTGTGTGTGTGTGTGTGTGTGTGTGTGTGTGTGTGTGTGTAATAAACCAAACATTAATGTGCTTAATTATTTCAACAATGTTTCATTTGCACATGAAGCACGTGAAGTATTCCAGGTTTTTTTTTAATGTTGGGAAAACTTTAATGGCAGAAATCAGTGAGAATCTTAGTGAATGCGTTGGATTCAGGGGAAACTGGGCTTCCTTTTCACCAACAGTTCTCAACTTATGGGCCAATGTGTTATGTAAGGTTTGGTAAACTTCTCTCCTATAGCCCCAATCATGATGCTCCCTCCCCCACACTTAACCGCTGGAATGGATGGTCAGCTGTTCTATTGTTCCATCCATCTGTCCGTCCGTCCGTCCATCAATCCATCCATCCTACCTACTCGTTTCTAATCATCTCAACTCGGCCTGGTTTCTTTTCCACAACAATTCAGAACCCGGAGCAGAAGTAGGAGGTTGGAGAAGCTGCTGTGACGTATTTGATTGTGTATCTAAACGAAGAAGACAACAACACTATAAATGTAGAACCTGGAGGAGATGATAGATGTGCTTCTGGGTCTGTGGCTTGTGTTCGATATCAAGTTAAAAAATGAGAGTGAGAGAAGCTTCAAGCAGCAACGCTTTTTAATATTTTTAGTTTGTCTCGTCGCTGCTGAAAAGTCAGCTGAAACCGCGAGCAGCTATGAAGTGACAGAGCTCCTGGTAGATCTGGTCGTTCCTTATCGCCCGTCTAGATCCCTTTTTAATTCTCTCCTCAGCACCAGGTTTATGAACATCTGCACCTCAGAGTTGGATCACCAAACAGACTTCTGCTGCCGTTGCTGCTGGAATAAAAAAAAACAAGAAGCCGCTGCAGAGTCGCTCTTTCACTGATGTCACATCCTGACTCAGACATCGGACTCCAACCCCCCGACCAATCGGTGGCCTGTAGTGTGATGACATCACAGCCCGAATCAGCCGTTTAGAACCTCGGGAGAGTAACTACAGAAAAGTATCTACTCGGCACGTTAGACCCCTAGTGGGAAAGAACCGAGCCGAGTCGGGGTGAGTAGGTACTAGTGGAATAGCGCCAAAAGAAATGTTTACAGGAAAAGTTCCCAGCAGCCTTGCTGCCTGTTCATTATTAAAATAGTTATTTTCTGTGGCACTTTTGAGCAGAACGGGTTTAGTTCTTAAGAGCAAACAAAAGATATAAATGTGGACTTTTAAATGACATTTTTAATCTTTATTTTTAAACTCTATCTTGTGTTTGTTCTCAGCGGTGCTTCACCCCCCCCGGATGCTCTGGAACGCCTGCTCGACGCGGCTCTGAAGCTGGCGGAGGAGCAGCGAGTCGCCCATGAACGCGGCAGCGCTACGCCGGACGAGGCCTCCGCCGAGGCCCGACCAGATCCTGAAGAACCTCCGGTCCCGGTCCATCTCTCCTCCAGCAGCGGAGCAGCGGAGGACGACGACAACAGAGGCCGCCGGAGAAGGGAAGAGTCGCCGGCCGACGAGAGTCAGAGAGCCGCGGATCCACAGTCGACCACAGCTCAGTCTGGAGGATTCCCCAGAGTTCCCGGGTCCAGTTACGACACGGATCTGAAACAGTAGGTAGTTTAATGTTTAAACCGA